>NW_024470737.1:574984-829984 GCF_017639515.1 Carcharodon carcharias
CACACACACACTCCTCACCTCTCTCTCACACACACACTCCTCACTCTCTCACAACACACATCCTCTCTCCACCCACCATCCTCACTCTCACTCACAACACACACTCCTCATTCTCTCTCACCACACACACCCTCCTCACTCTCTTCTCAACACACCCACACCTCTCACACTCTCTCTCCACCACACACTCCTCAATCTCTCTCACACACACCCACACCTCCACTCTCTCACACACACATCCTCACTCTCCTCACACACACTCCCACCTCTCTCACAACACACACTCTCACTCTCTCACACACACACTCCTCACTCTCTCTCTCACACCAACACTCCTCACTCACTCTCTCTCTCACACACACACACTCCTCACTCTCTCTCACACACACACTCAACATCTCTCCATCACACAAACTCCATACTCTCTCTCACACACACACAACTCCATACACTCTCTCACACACATACACCTCCATACTCTCTCTCACACACACACACCTCCATACTCTCTCTCACACACACACTCACTCTCACACACACACATCCTCACTCTCTCTCACACACACACTCCTCACTCTCTCTCACACACACACACTCCTCACTCTCTCTCACACACACACAATCCTCACTCTCTCACACACACACACACACTCCTCACTCTCTCTCTGACACACACACACACTCCTCACTCTCTCTCTCAAACACACTCCTCAATCTCTCACAGACGCACACACACTCCTCACTCTCTCTCTCACACATACACTCCTCACTCTCTCTCTCACACACACACTCCTCACTCTCTCCCTCACACACACTCCTCACTCTCTCTCACACACACACACCGCACTCTCTCTCACACACACACTCCTCACTCTCTCTCACACACACTCCTCACTCTCTCTCACACACACTCCTCACTCTCTCTCACACACACTCCTCATTCACTCTCACACACATACACACTACTCACTCTCTCTCACACACACACACTCCTCACTCTCTCTCTCACACACACACAACACTCTCTCTCACACACACACTCCTCACTCTCTCACAACACACCACTCCTCACTCTCTCTCTCACACACACAAACACCTCTCTCTCACACACCTCCACACTCTCTCTCACACACACACACCTCCATACTCTCTCTCACACACACAACTCCATATTCTCTCTCACACACACACACCTCCATACTCTCTCACACACACACACTCCTCACTCTCTCTCTCACACACACAAACACCTCTCTCTCACACACACACACTCCTCACTCTCTCTCTCTCACACACACTCCTCACTCTCTCACACACACACACTCCTCACTCTCTCTCAAACACACACTCCTCACTCTCTCTCTCACACACACTCCTCACTCTCTCTCACACACACTCCTCACTCTCACTCACACACACACTCCTCACTCTCTCACACACACACTCCTCACTCTCTCTCTCACACACCACTCCTCACACTCTCTCTCTCACACACACACACTCAACACTCTCTCCATCACACAACTCTCACTCTCTCTCACACACACAATCCTCACACTCCCCCCACACACACACTCCTCACTCTCTCTCACACACACTCCTCACTCTCTCTCACACACACTCCTCACTCTCACACACACACACTCCTCACTCTCTCTCTCACACACACTCCACACTCTCTCTCACACACACACTCTCACTCTCTTTCCTCACACACACACTCCTCAATCTCTCACACACACAACTCCATACTCTCTCTCTCTCACACACACACACCTCCATACTCTCTCTCACACACACACACCTCCATACTCTCTCTCACACACACACACTCTCACTTCTCTCTCACACACACACTCCTCACCTCTCTTCACACACACTCCTCACTCTCTCTCTACACACTCCTCACTCTCACACACACACACTCCTCACTCTCTCTCACAAACACCACTCCTCACTCTCTCTCACACACACATCCTCACTCTCTCTCTCACACACACTCCTCATTCTCTCTCTCTCACACAACACTCCTCACTCTCTCTCCACACACACACTCCTCACCTCTCTCTCAACACACACCCTCACTCTCTCTCACACACACACTCCTCACTCTCTCTCACACACACTCCTCACTCTCTCTCTCACACACACTCCTCACTCTCTCACACACACTCCTCACTCTCTCTCACACACACAATCCTCACACTCTCTCACACACACACACTCCTCACTCTCTCTCTCAAACACACTCCTCAATCTCTCACAGATGCA
The DNA here is from genome assembly GCF_017639515.1 of Carcharodon carcharias. Lineage (NCBI taxonomy): Eukaryota > Metazoa > Chordata > Chondrichthyes > Lamniformes > Lamnidae > Carcharodon > Carcharodon carcharias. The sequence continues at coordinate 577,256 of NW_024470737.1, forward strand.
CAAACACTCCTCACTCTCTCTCACACACACTCCTCACTCTCTCTCTCACACACACACTCCTCACTCTCTCTCACACACACACTCCTCACTCTCTCTCTCACACACACAAACACCTCACTCTCTCGCACACACACACTCCTCACTTTCTCTCTCACACACACTCCACACTCTCTCTCACACACACTCCTCACACTCTCTTTCTCACACACACTCCTCACTCTCTCTCACACACAATCCTCACTCTCTCTCACACACACACACTCCTCACCTCTCTCTCACACACACATCCTCACTCTCTCTCACAACACACTCCACACTCTCACACACACACACACTCCTCATTCTCTCTCACACACACACACTCCTCACTCTCTCTCACACACACACTCCTCACTCTCTCTCCTCAACACACTCCTCAATCTCTCACAGACACACAAACACTCCCACTCTCTCTCTCACACACACACTCCTCACTCTCTCTCTCACACACACACTCCTCACTCTCTCTCTCACACACACTCCTCACTCTCTCTCTCACACACACACTCCTCACTCTCTCTCTCACACACACTCCTCACTCTCTCTCACACACACACTCCTCACACTCTCTCACACACACACACTCCTCACTCTCTCACACACACACACTCCACACTCTCTCTCATACACACTGCTCACTCTCACAAACACACACACTCCTCATTCTCTCTCACACACACACACTCCTCACTCTCTCTCTCACACACACACTCCTCACTCTCTCTCTCAAACACACTCCTCAATCTCTCACACACACACTCCTCACTCTCTCTCTCACACACACACTCCTCACTCTCTCTCTCACACACACTCCTCACTCTCTCTCTCACACACACTCCTCACTCTCTCTCTCACACACACACTCCTCACTCTCTCTCTCACACACACTCCTCACTCTCTCTCACACACACACTCCTCACTCTCTCTCACACACACACACTCCTCACTCTCTCACACACACACACTCCTCACTCTCTCTCTCACACACACTCCTCACTCTCTCTCACACACACACTCCTCACACTCTCTCTCACACACACACACTCCTCACTCTCTCTCACACACACTCCTCACTCTCTCTCACACACACTCCTCACTCTCTCTCACACACACTCCTCACTCTCTCTCACACACACACTCCTCACTCTCACTCTCTCACACACACACTCCTCACTCTCTCTCTCAAACACACTCCTCACTCTCTCTAACACACACACTCCTCACTCTCTCTCACACACACAATCCTCACTCTCTCTCACACACACTCCTCACTCTCTCTCACACACACACTCCTCACTCTCTCTCTCACACACACCCCTCACTCTCTCTCTCACACACACTCCTCACTCTCTCTCACACACATACACCTCACTCTCTCTCACACACACACTCCTCACACTCTCTCTCTCAACACACACTCACTCTCTCTCACACACACAATCCTCACTCTCTCTCACACACACTCCTCACTCACACACACACACTCCTCACTCTCTCTCTCACACACACTCCTCACTCTCTCTCACACACACTCCTCACTCTCTCTCACACACACTCCTCACTCTCTCTCACACACACTCCTCACTCTCTCTCACACACACTCCTCACTCTCTCTCACACACACTCCTCACTCTCTCACACACACACACTCCTCACTCTCTCTCACACACACACTCCTCACTCTCTCACACACACACACTCCTCACTCTCTCTCACACACACACTCCTCACTCTCTCTCAAACAAACACACTCCTCAATCTCTCTCTCTCACACACACACTCCACACTCTCACACACACACACACTCCTCACTCTCACACACACACACACACACTCCTTACTCTCTCTCACACACACACTCCTAAATCTCGCTCTCTCACACACACACCTCCCTCTCTCTCACACACACACACTCCTCACTCTCTCTCACACACACTCCTCACTCTCTCTCTCACACACACACACTCCTCACTCTCTCTCACACACACACTCCTCACTCTCTCTCACACACACTCCTCACTCTCTCTCACACACACACTCCTCACTCTCTCTCACACACACTCCTCACTCTCTCTCACACACACAATCCTCACTCTCTCTCTCACACACACCCCTCACTCTCTCTCTCACACACACCCTCACTCTCTCTCTCACACACACTCCTCACTCTCTCTCACACACATACACCTCACTCTCTCTCACACACACACTCCTCACTCTCTCTCTCACACACACTCCTCACTCTCTCTCACATATATACTCCTCACTCTCTCTCTCACACACACTCCTCACTCACACACACACACTCCTCACTCTCTCTCCACACACACACACACTCCTCTCTCTTCAACACACTCCGCACTCTCTCTCACACACACTCCTCACTCTCTCTCACACACACTCCTCACTCTCTCTCACACACACTCCTCACTCTCTCTCACACACACTCCTCACTCTCTCTCTCACACACACACACTCCTCACTCTCTCTCTCACACACACACTCCTCACTCTCTCTCTCACACACACTCCTCACTCTCTCTCTCACACACACACACTCCTCACTCTCTCTCACACACAACTCCTCACTCTCTCTCTCACACACACTCCTCACTCTCTCTCACACACACACTCTCCTCTCACTCCTCTCTCACACACATCTCTCCACAATCCTCACTCTCTCTCACACACACAATCCTCACTCTCTCTCACACACACACACCTCACTCTCTCTCTCACACACACTCCTCACTCTCTCTCTCTCACACACACTCCTCACTCTCTCTCACACACACACTCCTCACTCTCTCACACACACACTCCTCACACTCTCTCTCACACACACACACTCCTCACTCTCTCTCACACACACACTCCTAAATCTCGCTCTCTCACACACACACTCCTCACTCTCTCACACAAACACACTCCTCACTCTCTCTCTCACACAAACACACTCCTCACTCTCTCTCACACACACACACTCCTCACTCTCTCTCTCACACACACTCCTCACTCTCTCTCACACACACACTCCTCACTCTCTCTCTCACACACACTCCTCACTCTCTCTCACACACACACTCCTCACTCTCTCTCTCACACACACTCCTCACTCTCTCTCTCTCACACACACACTCCTCACTCTCTCTCACACACACACTCCTCACTCTCTCTCACACACACACTCCTCACTCTCTCTCACACACACACTCCTCACTCTCTCTCTCACACACACACTCCTCACTCTCTCTCACACACACACTCCTCACTCTCTCTCACACACACACTCCTCACTCTCTCTCACACACACTCCTCACTCTCTCTCTCACACACACTCCTCACTCTCTCACACACACACACTCCTCACTCTCTCTCTCAAACACACTCCTCACTCTCTCTCACACACACACTCCTCACTCTCTCTCACACACACTCCTCACTCTCTCACACACACACACACCTCACTCTCTCTCACACACACACACCTCACTCTCTCTCACACACACAATCATCCCTCTCTCTCTCACACACACTCCTCACTCTCTCTCTCTCACACACACACTCCTCACTCTCTCTCACACACACAATCCTCACTCTCTCTCACACACACTCCTCACTCTCTCTCACACACACTCCTCACTCTCTCTCTCACACACACTCCTCACTCTCTCTCACACACACACTCCTCACTCTCTCTCACACACACACTCCGGAATCTCTCTCACACACATACTCCTCACTCTCTCTCTCACACACACTCCTCACTCACACACACACTCCTCACTCTCTCTCTCACACACACTCCTCACCCTCTCTCACACACACTCCTCACTCTCTCTCACACACACACCTCACTCTCTCTCACACACACTCCTCACTCTCTCTCACACACACTCCTCATTCTCTCTCACACACACACACTACTCACTCTCTCTCTCACACACACACTCCTCACTCTCTCTCTCACACACACTCCTCACTCTCTCTCTCACACACACACACTCCTCACTCTCTCTCACACACAAACTCCTCACTCTCTCTCTCAAACACACTCCTCACTCTCTCTAACACACACAATCCTCCCTCTCTCTCACACACACAATCCTCACTCTCTCTCTCACACACACTCCTCACTCTCTCTCACACACACAATCCTCACTCTCTCTCACACACATACACCTCACTCTCTCTCACACACACACTCCTGACACTCTCTCTCAAACACACACCTCACTCTCTCTCACACACATACTCCTCACTCTCTCTCTCACACACACTCCTCACTCACACACACACACCTCACTCTCTCTCTCTCACACGCTCCTCACTCTCTCTCACACACACACTCCTCACTCTCTCTCACAAACACACTCCTCACTCTCTCTCACACACACACTCCTCACTCTCTCTCTCACACACACTCCTCATTCTCTCTCTCTCACACACACACTCCTCAATCTCTCTCACTCACACACTCCTCACCCTCTCTCTCAAACACACTCCTCACTCTCTCTCACACACACACTCCTCACTCTCTCTCACACACACACTCCTCACTCTCTCTCTCACACACACTCCTCACTCTCTCACACACACTCCTCACTCTCTCTCACACACACAATCCTCACACTCTCTCACACACACACACTCCTCACTCTCTCTCACACACACACTCCGCACTCTCTCTCACACACACACTCCTCACTCTCTCTCACACACACTCCTCACTCTCTCTCACACACACTCCTCATTCTCTCTCACACACACACACACCTCACTCTCTCTCTCACACACACAAGCACCTCACTCTCTCACACACACACACTCCTCACTCTGTCACACACACTCCTCACTCACACACACTCCTCATTCTCTCTCACAGACATACTCCTGACTCTCTCTCTCACACACACACTCCTCACTCTCTCACTCTCACACACACTCCTCACTCTCTCTCACACACACACTTCTCACACTCTCTCTCAAACACACTTCTCACGCTCTCTCACACACACACTCGTCACTCTCTCTCTCACACACACTCCTCACTCTCTCTCTAACACACACTCCTCACTCTCTCTCACACACACTCCTCACTCTCTCACACAGACACACTCCTCACTCTCTCACACACACACACTCCTCACTCTCTCACACAGACACATTCCTCACTCTCTCACACACACACACTCCTCACTCTGTCTCACACACACACACTCCTCACTCTCTCTCACACACACACACTCCTCACTCTCTCTCTCACACACACACACTCCTCACTGTCTCTCTCAAACACACTCCTCAATCTCTCACAGACGCACACACACACCTCACTCTCTCTCTCACACATACACTCCTCACTCTCTCTCACACACACACACTCCTCAATCTCTCTCACACACACACTCCTCACTCTCTCTCTCAAACACACTCCTCACTCTCTCTCACACACACTCCTCACTCTCTCTCACAAACACACACTCCTCATTCTCTCTCACACACACACACTCCTCACTCTCTCTCACACACACTGCTCACTCTCTCTCACAAACACACTCCTCACTCTCTCTCAAACACACTCCTCACTCTGTCTCACACACACTCCTCACTCTCTCTCACACACACTCCTCAATCTCTCTCACACAAACTCCTCAGCCTCTCACACACACACAGTCCTCACTCTCTCTCTCACACACACAAATACCTCACTCTCTCTCACACACACACACACTCCTCACTCTCTCTCTCTCTCACACACACACACTCCTCACACTCTCTCTCTCTCAAACACACACACTCAACACTCTCTCCATCACACAAACTCCTCACTCTCTCTCACACACACAATCCTCACTCTCCCTCACACACACACACTCCTCAACCTCTCTCTCACACACACAATCCTCACTCTCTCTCATACACACTGCTCACTCTCACACACACACACTCCTCACTTTCTCTCTCACACACACTCCACACTCTCTCTCACACACACACTCCTTACACTCTCTTTCTCACACACACACACACTCCTCAATCTCTCTCACACACACAATCCTCACTCTCTCTCACACACACACACTCCTCAACCTCTTTCTCACACACACACTCCTCACTCTCTCTCATACACACTGCTCACTCTCACACACACACACTCCTCACTCTCTCTCACAAACACACACTCTTCATTCTCTCTCACACACACACACTCCTCACTCTCTCTCTCACACACACACACTCCTCACTCTCTCTCTCAAACACACTCCTCAATCTCTCACAGACGCACAAACACTCCTCACTCTCTCTCTCACACATACACTCCTCACTCTCTCTCTCTCACACACACTCCTCACTCTCTCACACAGACACACTCCTCACTCTCTCACACACACACACTCCTCACTCTGTCTCACACACACACACACTCCTCACTCTCTCTCACACACACACACTCCTCACTCTCTCTCTCACACACACACACTCCTCACTGTCTCTCTCAAACACACTCCTCAATCTCTCACAGACGCACACACACTCCTCACTCTCTCTCTCACACATACACTCCTCACTCTCTCTCACACACACACACACTCCTCAATCTCTCTCACACACACACTCCTCACTCTCTCTCACACACACACACTCCTCACTCTCTCTCACACACACTCCTCACTCTCTCTCATAAACACACACTCCTCATTCTCTCTCACACACACACACTCCTCACTCTCTCTTACACACACTGCTCACTCTCTCTCACAAACACACTCCTCACTCTCTCTCAAACACACTCCTCACTCTCTCTCTCACACACTCCTCACTCTCTCTCACACACACTCCTCAATCTCTCTCTCACACACACGAATACCTCACTCTCTCTCACACACACACACACACACTCCTCACTCTCTCTCTCACACACACAAACACCTCACTCTCTCACACACACACCTCACTCTCTCTCACACCCACTCCTCACTCTCTCTCACACACACACTCCTCACTCTCTCTCACACACACACTCCTCACTCTCTCTCAAACACACTCCTCACTCTCTCTCACACACACACACTCCTCACTCTCTCTCTCACACACACACTCCACACTCTCTATCTCACACACACACTCATCACTCTCACACACACACACTCATCACTCTCACACACACACAAACTCCTCACTCTCACACACACAAACACTCCTTACTCTCTCACACACACACTCCTCCTTCTCTCTCACACACACACTCCTCTCTCTCTCACACACTCCTCACACTCTCTCTCACACACTCCTCACTCTCTCTCACACACACACCTCTTGTCTCTCACACACACACTCCTCACTTTCTCTCTCAAACACACCTCCATACTCTCTCTCACACACACACACCTCCATACTCTCTCTCACACACACACACTCCTCACTCTCTCTCACACACACTCCTCACTCTCTCTCACACACACACCTCCCTCTCTCACACACACACACACTCCTCACTCTCTCTCTCACACACTCCTCACTCTCTCTCTCACACACTCCTCACTCACACACACACTCCTAAAACTCGCTCACACACACACACACACCTCCCTCTCTCTCACACACACACATTCGCTTACTCTCTCACACACACACTCCTCACTCTCTCTCTCACACACACACACTCCTCACTCTCTCTCTCAAACACACTCCTCAATCTCTCACAGACGCACAAACACTCCTCACTCTCTCTCTCACACATACACTCCTCACTCTCTCTCTCGCACAAACACTCCTCAATCTCTCTCTCACACATACACTCCTCACTCTCTCTCTCACACATACACTCCTCACTCTCTCTCTCACACACACACTCCTCACTCTCACTCTCACACACACAAACACCTCACACTCTCACACACACAAACACCTCACTCTCTTACACACACACACTCCTCACTCTCTCTCTCACACACACACTCCTCACTCTCTCTCACACAGACACACTCCTCACTCTCTCTCTCAAACACACACTCCTCACTCTCTCTCACACACACACTCCTCACTCTCTCTCACACACACTCCTCACTCTCACTCACACACACACTCCTCACTCTCTCTCACACACACTCCTCACTCTCACTCACACACACACTCCTCACTCTCTCACACACACACTCCTCACTCTCTCTCTCACACACACACTCCTCACTCTCTCACACACACACACTCCTCACACTCTCTCTCTCTCACACACACACTCAACACTCTCTCCATCACACAAACTCCTCAATCTCTCTCACACACACTCCTCACTCTCTCTCTCACACACACACACTCCTCAACCTCTCTCTCACACACACACTCCTCACTCTCTCTCATACACACACTCCTCACTCTCTCTCATACACACTGCTCACTCTCACACACGCACACTCCTCACTCTCTCTCACAAACACACACTCCTCATTCTCTCTCACACACACACACTCCTCATTCTCTCTCACACACACACACTCCTCATTCTCTCTCTCACACACACACACTCCTCACTCTCTCTCTCACACACACACACTCCTCACTCTCTCTCTCAAACACACTCCTCAATCTCTCACAGACGCACAAACACTCCTCACTCTCTCTCTCTCACATACACTCCTCACTCTCTCTCTCACACATACACTCCTCACTCTCTCTCTCACACACACTCCTCACTCTCTCTCTCACACACACACTCCTGACTCTCTCTCACACACACACTCCTCCACTCTCTCTCAAACACACTCCTCACTCTCTCTCACACACACTCCTCACTCTCTCTCACACACACTCCTCATTCTCTCTCACACACACTCCTCATTCTCTCTCACACACACACACTCCTCACTCTCTCTCTCACACACACAAACACCTCACTCTCTCACACACACACACTCCTCACTCTCTCAAACACACACACGCCTCACTCTCTCTCTCACACACACACTCCTCACTCTCTCACACAGACACACTCCTCACTCTCTCACACACACACACTCCTCACTCTCTCTCTCACACACACACACACCTCTCTCTCACACACACACACTCCTCACTCTCTCACACACACACACTCCTCACTCTCTCTCTCCACCACACAAACACCTCACTCTCTCACACACACACACTCCTCACTCTCTCTCTCACACACACAAACACCTCTCTCTCTCTCACACACACAAACACCTCTCTCTCACTCACACACACTCCTCACTCTCTCTCTCTCAAACACACACTCCTTTACTCTCTCTCACACAGACACACTCCTCACTCTCTCTCTCTCAAACACACACTCCTCACTCTCTCTCACACACACACTCCTCACTCTCTCTCACACACACTCCTCACTCTCACTCACACACACACTCCTCACTCTCTCACACACACACACCACACACTCTCTCTCACACACACACTCCTCACACACTCTCTCTCTCACACACACACACTCAACACTCTCTCCATCACACAAACTCCTCAATCTCTCTCACACACACAATCCTCACTCTCCCTCACACACACACACTCCTCAACCCCTCTCTCACACACACTCCTCACTCTCTCTCACACACACTCCACACTCTCTCACACACACACACTCCTCACTCTCTCTCTCACACACACTCCACACTCTCTCTCACACACACACTCCTCACACTCTCTTTCTCACACACACACACTCCTCAATCTCTCTCACACACACAATCCTCACTCTCTCTCACACACACACACTCCTCAATCTCTCTCACACACACACTCCTCACTCTCTCTCACACACACACACTCCTCAACCTCTCTCTCACACACACACTCCTCACTCTCTCTCTTACACACAGCTCACTCTCACCACACACACTCCTCATTCTCTCTCACAAACACACACTCCTCATTCTCTCTCACACACACACACTCCTCACACTCTCACACACACACACTCCTCACTCTCTCTCACACACACACTGCCTCACTCTCTCTCACACACACTGCTCACTCTCTCTCACAAAAATACTCCTCACTCTCTCAAACACACTCCTCACTCTCTCTCTCACACACTCCTCACTCTCTCTCACACACACACTCCTCACTCTCTCTCACACACACTCCGCACTCTCTCTCACACACACTCCTCACTCTCGCACTCACACACACTCCTCACCCTCTCTCACACACACTCCTCACTCTCTCTCACACACACTGCTCACTCTCTCCACACACACTCCTCACTTTCTCTCTCACACACACTCCACACTCTCTCTCACACACACACTCCTCACACTCTCTTTCTCTCACACACACACACTCCTCACTCTCTCTCACACACACAATCCTCACTCTCTCTCTCACACACACTCCTCACTCTCTCTCACACACACACACTCCTCAACCTCTCTCTCACACACACACTCCTCACACTCTCTTTCTCTCACACACACACACTCCTCACTCTCTCTCTCACACACAATCCTCACTCTCTCTCACACACACACACTCCTCAACCTCTCTCTCACACACACACTCCTCACTCTCTCTCACACACTGCTCACTCTCACACACACACACTCCTCATTCTCTCTCACAAACACACACTCCTCATTCTCTCTCACACACACACACTCCTCACACTCTCACACTCACACACTCCTCACTCTCTCACACACACACTGCTCACTCTCTCTCACAAAAATACTCCTCACTCTCTCAAACACACTCCTCACTCTCTCTCTCACACACTCCTCACTCTCTCTCACACACACACATTCGCTTACTCTCTCACACACACACTCCTCACTCTCTCTCTCACACACACACACTCCTCACTCTCTCTCTCAAACACACTCCTCAATCTCTCACAGACGCACAAACACTCCTCACTCTCTCTCTCACACATACACTCCTCACTCTCTCTCTCACACATACACTCCTCACTCTCTCTCTCACACACACTCCTCACTCTCTCTCTCACACACACACTCCTGACTCTCTCTCTCACACACACTCCTCACTCTCTCTCACACACACTCCTCACTCTCTCTCACACACACTTCTCACTCTCTCTCACACACACTCCTCATTCTCTCTCACACACACACACTCCTCACTCTCTCTCACACACACACACTCCTCACTCTCTCTCTCACACACACAAACACCTCTCTCTCACACACACACTCCTCACTCTCTCACACACACACACTCCTCACTCTCTCTCTCACACACACAAACACCTCTCTCTCACACACACACACTCCTCACTCTCTCACACACACACACTCCTCACTCTCTCTCTCACACACACACTCCTGACTCTCTCTCTCACTCACACTCCTCACTCTCTCACACACACACACTCCTCACTCTCTCTCTCACACACACAAACACCTCACTCTCTCACACACACACACTCCTCACTCTCTCTCTCACACACACAAACACCTCACTCTCTCTCACACACACAAACACCTCTCTCTCACACACACACACTCCTCACTCTCTCTCTCTCAAACACACACTCCTTACTCTCTCTCACACAGACACACTCCTCACTCTCTCTCTCTCAAACACACACTCCTCACTCTCTCTCACACACACACTCCTCACTCTCTCTCACACACACTCCTCACTCTCACTCACACACACACTCCTCACTCTCTCACACACACACTCCTCACTCTCTCTCTCACACACACACTCCTCACACTCTCTCTCTCTCACACACACACACTCAACACTCTCTCCATCACACAAACTCCTCAATCTCTCTCACACACACAATCCTCACTCTCCCTCACACACACACACTCCTCAACCCCTCTCTCACACACACTCCTCACTCTCTCTCATACACACTGCTCACTCTCACACACACACACTCCTCACTTTCTCTCTCACACACACTCCACACTCTCTCTCACACACACACTCCTCACTCTCTTTCTCTCACACACACACACTCCTCAATCTCTCTCACACACACAATCCTCACTCTCTCTCACACACACACACTCCTCACTCTCTCTCTCACACATACACTCCTCACTCTCTCTCACACACACACACTCCTCACTCTCTCTCTCACACACACACTCCTCAACCTCTCTCTCACACACACACTCCTCACTCTCTCTCTTACACACTGCTCACTCTCACACACACACACTCCTCATTCTCTCTCACAAACACACACTCCTCATTCTCTCTCACACACACACACTCCTCACACTCTCACACTCACACACTCCTCACTCTCTCACACACACACTGCTCACTCTCTCTCACACACACTGCTCACTCTCTCTCACAAAAATACTCCTCACTCTCTCAAACACACTCCTCACTCTCTCTCTCACACACTCCTCACTCTCTCTCACACACACTCCTCAATCTCTCTCACACACACTCCTCAGCCTCTCACACACACACACTCCTCACTCTCTCTCACACACACTCCTCAATCTCTCTCACACACACTCCTCACTCTCTCTCATACACACTGCTCACTCTCACACACACACACTCCTCACTTTCTCTCTCACACACACTCCACACTCTCTCTCACACACACACTCCTCACACTCTCTTTCTCTCACACACACACACTCCTCACTCTCTCTCACACACACAATCCTCACTCTCTCTCTCACACACACTCCTCACTCTCTCTCACACACACACACTCCTCAACCTCTCTCTCACACACACACTCCTCACACTCTCTTTCTCTCACACACACACACTCCTCACTCTCTCTCTCACACACAATCCTCACTCTCTCTCACACACACACACTCCTCAACCTCTCTCTCACACACACACTCCTCACTCTCTCTCTTACACACTGCTCACTCTCACACACACACACTCCTCATTCTCTCTCACAAACACACACTCCTCATTCTCTCTCACACACACACACTCCTCACACTCTCACACTCACACACTCCTCACTCTCTCACACACACACTGCTCACTCTCTCTCACAAAAATACTCCTCACTCTCTCAAACACACTCCTCACTCTCTCTCTCACACACTCCTCACTCTCTCTCACACACACTCCTCAATCTCTCTCACACACACTCCTCAGCCTCTCACACACACACACTCCTCACTCTCTCTCACACACACACTCCTCACTCTCTCTCACACACACACTCCTCAATCTCTCACACACACACTCCTCAGCCTCTCACACACACACACTCCTCACTCTCTCTCTCACACACACACTCCTCTCTCTCTCACACACTCCTCACACTCTCTCTCACACACTCCTCACTCTCTCTCACACACACACCTCTTGTCTCTCACACACACACTCCTCACTTTCTCTCTCAAACACACTCCTCACTCTCTCTCACACACACACTCCTCACTCTCTCTCACACACACACACTCCTCACTCTCTCTCACACACACTCCTCACTCTCTCTCACACACACACCTCCTTCTCTCTCACACACACACTCCTCACTCTCTCTCTCACACACTCCTCACTCTGTTTCTCACACACTCCTCACTCACACACACACTCCTAAAACTCGCTCTCACACACACACACACCTCCCTCTCTCTCACACACACACATTCGCTTACTCTCTCACACACACACTCCTCACTCTCTCTCTCACACACACACACTCCTCACTCTCTCTCTCAAACACACTCCTCAATCTCTCACAGACGCACAAACACTCCTCACTCTCTCTCTCACACATACACTCCTCACTCTCTCTCTCGCACATACACTCCTCACTCTCTCTCTCACACATACACTCCTCACTCTCTCTCTCACACATACACTCCTCACTCTCTCTCTCACACACACACTCCTCACTCTCACTCTCACACAAACACCTCACACTCTCACACACACAAACACCTCACTCTCTTACACACACACACTCCTCACTCTCTCTCTCACACACACACTCCTCACTCTCTCTCACACAGACACACTCCTCACTCTCTCTCTCTCAAACACACACTCCTCACTCTCTCTCACACACACACTCCTCACTCTCTCTCACACACACTCCTCACTCTCACTCACACACACACTCCTCACTCTCTCTCACACACACTCCTCACTCTCACTCACACACACACTCCTCACTCTCTCACACACACACTCCTCACTCTCTCTCTCACACACACACTCCTCACTCTCTCTCTCTCTCACACACACACACTCCTCACACTCTCTCTCTCTCACACACACACTCAACACTCTCTCCATCACACAAACTCCTCAATCTCTCTCACACACACAATCCTCACTCTCTCTCACACACACACACTCCTCAACCTCTCTCTCACACACACACTCCTCACTCTCTCTCATACACACTGCTCACTCTCACACACACACACTCCTCACTCTCTCTCACAAACACACACTCCTCATTCTCTCTCACACACACACCCTCCTCACTCTCTCTCTCACACACACACACACTCCTCACTCTCTCTCTCAAACACACTCCTCAATCTCTCTCACACACACACTCCTCACTCTGTCTCACACACACTCCTCACTCTCACTCACACACACACTCCTCACTCTCTCACACACACACTCCTCACTCTCTCACACACACACTCCTCACTCTCTCTCTCACACACACACTCCTCACTCTCTCTCTCTCTCACACACACACACTCCTCACACTCTCTCTCTCACACACACACACTCAACACTCTCTCCATCACACAAACTCCTCAATCTCTCTCACACACACAATCCTCACTCTCTCTCACACACACACACTCCTCAACCTCTCTCTCACACACACACTCCTCACTCTCTCTCATACACACTGCTCACTCTCACACACGCACACTCCTCACTCTCTCTCACAAACACACACTCCTCATTCTCTCTCACACACACACACTCCTCATTCTCTCTCACACACACACACTCCTCATTCTCTCTCTCACACACACACACTCCTCACTCTCTCTCTCACACACACACACTCCTCACTCTCTCTCTCAAACACACTCCTCAATCTCTCACAGACGCACAAACACTCCTCACTCTCTCTCTCGCACATACACTCCTCACTCTCTCTCTCACACATACACTCCTCACTCTCTCTCTCACACACACTCCTCACTCTCTCTCTCACACACACACTGCTGACTCTCTCTCACACACACACTCCTCACTCTCTCTCACACACACTCCTCACTCTCTCTCACACACACTTCTCACTCTCTCTCACACACACTCCTCATTCTCTCTCACACACACACACTCCTCACTCTCTCTCACACACACACACTCCTCACTCTCACTCTCACACACACAAACACCTCTCTCTCACACACACACACTCCTCACTCTCTCACACACACACACTCCTCACTCTCTCTCTCACACACACAAACACCTCTCTCTCACACACACACACTCCTCACTCTCTCACACACACACACTCCTCACTCTCTCTCTCACACACACAAACACCTCTCTCTCACACACACACACTCCTCACTCTCTCACACACACACACTCCTCACTCTCTCTCTCACACACACAAACACCTCTCTCTCACACACACACACTCCTCACTCTCTCTCTCTCAAACACACACTCCTTACTCTCTCTCACACAGACACACTCCTCACTCTCTCTCTCTCAAACACACACTCCTCACTCTCTCTCACACACACACTCCTCACTCTCTCTCACACACACTCCTCACTCTCACTCACACACACACTCCTCACTCTCTCACACACACACTCCTCACTCTCTCTCTCACACACACACTCCTCACACTCTCTCTCTCTCACACACACACACTCAACACTCTCTCCATCACACAAACTCCTCAATCTCTCTCACACACACAATCCTCACTCTCCCTCACACACACACACTCCTCAACCCCTCTCTCACACACACTCCTCACTCTCTCTCAAACACACTGCTCACTCTCACACACACACACTCCTCACTCTCTCTCTCACACACACTCCACACTCTCTCTCACACACACACTCCTCACTCTCTTTCTCTCACACACACACACTCCTCAATCTCTCTCACACACACAATCCTCACTCTCTCTCACACACACACACTCCTCAATCTCTCTCACACACACACACTCCTCACTCTCTCTCACACACACACACTCCTCACTCTCTCTCTCGCACACACACACTCCTCAACCTCTCTCTCACACACACACTCCTCACTCTCTCTCTTACACACTGCTCACTCTCACACACACACACTCCTCATTCTCTCTCACAAACACACACTCCTCATTCTCTCTCACACACACACACTCCTCACACTCTCACACTCACACACTCCTCACTCTCTCACAAACACACTGCTCACTCTCTCTCACACACACTGCTCACTCTCTCTCACAAAAATACTCCTCACTCTCTCAAACACACTCCTCACTCTCTCTCTCACACACTCCTCACTCTCTCTCACACACACTCCTCAATCTCTCTCACACACACTCCTCAGCCTCTCACACACACACACTCCTCACTCTCTCTCACACACACTCCTCAATCTCTCTCACACACACTCCTCACTCTCTCTCATACACACTGCTCACTCTCACACACACACACTCCTCACTTTCTCTCTCACACACACTCCACACTCTCTCTCACACACACACTCCTCACACTCTCTTTCTCTCACACACACACACTCCTCACTCTCTCTCACACACACAATCCTCACTCTCTCTCTCACACACACTCCTCACTCTCTCTCACACACACACACTCCTCAACCTCTCTCTCACACACACACTCCTCACACTCTCTTTCTCTCACACACACACACTCCTCACTCTCTCTCTCACACACACACACTCCTCACTCTCTCTCTCACACACAATCCTCACTCTCTCTCACACACACACACTCCTCAACCTCTCTCTCACACACACACTCCTCTCTCTCTCTCTTACACACTGCTCACTCTCACACACACACACTCCTCATTCTCTCTCACAAACACACACTCCTCATTCTCTCTCACACACACACACTCCTCACACTCTCACACTCACACACTCCTCACTCTCTCACACACACACTGCTCACTCTCTCAAACACACTCCTCACTCTCTCTCTCACACACTCCTCACTCTCTCTCACACACACTCCTCAATCTCTCTCACACACACTCCTCAGCCTCTCACACACACACACTCCTCACTCTCTCTCACACACACACTCCTCACTCTCTCTCACACACACACTCCTCAATCTCTCACACACACACTCCTCAGCCTCTCACACACACACACTCCTCACTCTCTCTCACACACACACACTCCTCACTCTCTCTCACACACACACACTCCTCACTCTCTCTCACACACACACACTCCTCACTCTCTCTCACACACACACACTCCTCACTCTCTCTCTCACACACACTCCTCACTCTCACACACACTCCTCACTCTCTCTCTCACACAAACACACTCCTCACTCTCTCTCTCAAACACACACACTCCTCACTCTCTCTCTCACACACACACACTCCTCACTCTCTCTCTCACACACACACACTCCTCAATCTCTCACAGATGCACACACACTCCTCACTCTCTCTCTCACACGTACACTCCTCACTCTCTCTCTCACACACACACACTCCTCAATCTCTCTCACACACACACTCCTCACTCTCTCTCTCAAACACACTCCTCACTATCTCTCTCAGACACACTCCTCACTCTCACACACACTCCTCACTCTCTCACACACACACTCCTCACTCTCACACACACACACTCCTCACTCTCACACACACACTCCTCACTCTCTCACACACACACTCCTCACTCTCTCACACACACACTCCTCACTCTCTCACACACACACTCCTCACTCTCTCACACACACACTCCTCACTATCTCACACATGCACTCCTCACTATCTCACACATGCACTCCTCACTATCTCACACATGCACTCCTCACTCTTTCTCACACACACACACACACACTCCTCACTCTCTCTCTCACACACACACACTCCTCACTCTCACACACACTCCTCACTCTCTCTCACACACACACTCCTCCCTTTCTCACACACACACTCCTCACTCTCTCAATTTCACACACACACACGCTACTCACTCTCACACTCACACCTCACTCTCTCTCTCACACACACACTCCTCCCTCTCTCACACACACACACTCCTCCCTCTCTCTCTCACACACACACTCCTCACTCTCTCTCTCCAACATACACTCCTCCCTCTCTCACACACACACATTCCTCACTCTCTCTCTTTCACACACACACACTCCTCACTCTCTCTCACACACACACTCCTCACTATCTCACACACACACTCCTCACTATCTCACACACACACTCCTCACTCTCTATCACAAACACACACTCCTCTCTCTCTCGCACACACTCCTCACTCTCTCTCACGCACACTCCTCATTCTCTCTCACACACTCCTCACTCTCTCTCACACACACGCACACTCCTCATTCTCTCTCACACACACTCCTCTCTCTCTCTCACACTCCTCATTCTCTCTCACACACACTCTTCACTCTCTCTCACGCACACTCCTCACTCTCTCTCACGCACACTCCTCACTCTCTCTCTCACTTGCACACTCCTGACTCTCTCTCTCTCTCTCATGCACACTCCTCACTCTCTCTCTCTCACGTGCACACTCCTGACTCTCTCTCTCTCACACACACACTCCTGACTCTCTCTCTCTCTCTCATGCACACTCCTCACTCTCTCTCTCACGTGCACACTCCTGACTCTCTCTCTCTCACGTGCACACTCCTGACTCTCTCTCTCACACACACTCCTGACTCTCTCTCTCACACACACACTCCTGACTCTCTCTCTCACACACACATGCCAAAAAAAAACACCAAAATAATCAGAGTAATTCTGCCACAATTTTAAATATCAATGTTTCTAGAGTAAAGGATGGATGCTGGAGTCCTTGAAATGGAGTTTGGTTATACGCTTGGTCTCTTAGCACTGGCCTGTGAACCCATCGATGAATCTTGCGCTGCTTTTGAGGTTGTCTTCGATGAAAACCTGCAGTCTGTCCATTTCAGAGCGTAGAGCAACTTCAGAGACACTCCCATTCACTTTTTGCTTTGGGATTGGGTCTGGAGCTCCTGGAAGCTGCTGTCCTCGTTTCTCAAGCAGTTGGTCCTTCTTTTCTCCCCCCACCGAGGAGAACCAGCTTTTAAACTCAGATTTCCAGGTCTGGGTATTTTTCCCAAACCCATGAACCAGCCGGTGACCCTACTGTAAACAGTCCACTGGGACCAAGAGCTTCCCGAATTCATTAAAACCGCTTAATTACCTTTTTACTGTAAAATGCCGTCTTTTCCAGTGACAGCAGCCCCCAGAGAACAACATTAACCCTTTGAGGGACAGTGTCTGATAAAAAACACACATCCTTCCAGAATGTTCTTAACCCTTGCAGATAAATACTTTAATTACAGAAAAGGATTCATGACACAGTTAAGAAAAACTGCTGTTAAAAACCTAGTTAATGGAGGGGATGGTGGGGGCACAATTGAGGGTGGGGGGGTGGGGGTAATTTGCATGTCAGGCGTAGTTGCTGTTACACTTTCCCTGCGTCGAACACTCCTCATTCTTGGCCCATACTTCGGGATCGAGGGTGATTTGCTTCCGCTCGCTGGGTTCTGAGGTGGACGATAAGGTCAACGTGTGATCTACACGTGGGGCAGGCGGGCTGTGCGGAGGTTGGTTTGCTCCCTCCCTGACACCTCGACTTCCCCACCACCCCCTCCACCAGCCCAACCCGTACGTTTCCCGGGAAAGTCTCTCGGTGCTTTTCCCGGAGGACCCGTCTCCATTTTGGCCGCTCACAAGCCAGGGTCTCCCACGGATGTCCGACCTCCTTGGGAATGGTCCGAGGACACCCCTAAAGCCTTTCCCGCCGCCCTCCCGGGAGTCTCTCACCTCGAGCGGGTTCCTAGTCTGTTGCTTCTGGAGTCTGGTGTCAGGCGTACGGAGTGACATGTCCTGCCCAGCAGAGCTGGGTTTGAGTGATTGGCACCTCGATGTTGGGCACATTGGCTGGGGAGAGGGCACTGCCTTTGGACTATGCTTGCCCACCGTATTTGGGGGATCTGGCCAGGTGGTCCTTCTCCAGTGACTTGGGGTTCCCACTGGAGGTTGTCCAAGTCACTGGAGCACATCGGAGTGGGGGGGTGACTCACTGCCTGGTCAATGCACATCGGAGTGAGGGGGTGACCCGCTGCCTGGTCAATGCACATCGGAGTGAGGGGGTGACCCGCTGCCTGGTCAATCATCACCTTTGTCTCTGGTTGGAGATCCTGCTCCTCAGATACTTTCCCTCAGTTGGTCAAAAGGCTGGCATTCCTGTATTCATCATATAACACACCATGAGTCACTGGCTATCACACACTTGGAGGTAGCTGCAGAGGTAGTGGATGCATTGGTTTTAACTCTTGTCCATGTCCAAATGCAGTAAGACCTGGACAATATCCAGGCTCAGGGCGGACAAGTGGTAAGTAACATTCACACCACACAAGTGTCAGACAATGACCATCTCCAACAAGAGAGAATCTAACCATCGCCCCTTGACATTCAATGGCATCACCATCACTGAATCCCCCACTATCAACATCCTGGGGGTTACCATTGACCAGAAACTGAACTGGACCAGCCATATAAATACTGTGGCTACAAGAGCAGGTCAGAGGCTGGGAATCCTGCAGTGAGTAACTCACCTCCTGACTCCCCAAAGCCTGTCCACCATCTACAAGGCACAAGTCAGGAGTGGGATGGGACACTCCCCACTTGCCTGGATGAGTGCAGCTCCCACAACACTCAAGAAGCACAACACCATCCAGGACAAAGCAGCCCCGCTTGACTGGCACCACATGAATGTGGGACTTGCTCCCGCGGGGAGCGGGGAGAATGTGGGACTCGCTCCCACGGGGAGTGGGGAGAATGTGGGACTCGCTCCCACGGGGAGTGGGGAGAATGTGGGACTCGCTCCCGCGGGGAGTGGGGAGAATGTGGGACTCGCTCCCACAGGGAGTGGTCGAGGTGAATCGCAGAGATGGATTGAAGGGGAGGGGGAAGCTGGATAAACACATGAGGGAGAGAGGAATAGAAGGATATGTTGATGGGGGGAGGGGGAGAGGGGGTGGGAGGAGGCTCGTGTGGGGCAGAAACATCAGCACAGAGCAGAGGGGCTGAATGGCCTGTTTCTGTGCTGTAAATTCTATGTAATCCAATGTAATAGCACACCGTATATCACAGCAACACCAAGCGTCATTGCTGGAAATATTTTACCTTGTTACACATCATGTGTTAACCATGAACTGGGTTCCGTATCTTAATGAAAAAGGATATCAGTAAATAAATATTAACTATTCCAATAAAACTCTTTTCGCTCAGTTAACCATGACTCCTTTGAACACCACAATACTGGGCCTATCTCAGAGAGTGTGAGTACACCGGTGGTCACTGTAACCTCAAACTCAGCACGCAGGATCTGAACCCTTTGATCAAAGGGCTGGAGGTTTATAAGTAACTCGAACAGGAGCAAACTAAAAAAATAAACCAGTGGGAAGACATGGAATCTCTACTGACCCCTCCTGGAGTGTTTGGAGATGGTGAAAGATCACAGCGATACCTCAGTGATCCACAAACTCTGCAGGCTCCCCTGTCCCAATCACACCAAGTCCTGTTTATTCATCATCCAGTCACACCCCAGCCTCCCAAGCCCCAATTCCAGTGAGCACACAGCCGCGCCCTGACTCCCAGTCCAGTCCATTTGAAAATTCTCATCCTTGTTCACAAACCCCTTCCATGGCTCTCGTACCCCCAACACCCTATCCCGGTAACCTCCTCCAGCCCCTACACCCCTCCCTATCTCTGTAACCTCGTCCACCCCTACACCCCTCCCCATCACTGTAACCTCCTCCAGCCCCTACACCCCTCCCTATCTCTGTAACCTCCTCCAGCCCCAACACCACTCTCTATCTCTGTAACCTCCTCCAGCCCCTACACCCCTCCCTATCTCTGTAACCTCCTCCAGCCCCTATACCCCTCCCTATCTCTCTAACCTCCTCCAGCCCCTACACCCCTCCCCATCATTGTAACCTTCTCCAGTCCCTACACCCCTCCCTATCTCTCTAACCTCCTCCAACCCCTACACCCCTCCCCATCTCTCTAACCTCCTCCATCCCCTACACCATTCCCTATCTCTGTAATCTCCTCCAGCCCTTACATCCCTCCCCTCCCTATCTCTGTAACCTCCTCCAGCCCATACACCCCTATCTCTGTAACCTCCTCCAGCCCCTACACCCCTCCCTATCTCTGTATCCTCCTCCAGCCCCTACACCCCTCCCCATCTCTGTAACCTCCTCCAGCCCCTACACCCCTCCCTATCTCTGTAACCTCCTCCAGCCTCAACACCACTCTCTATCTCTGTAACCTCCTCCAGCCCCTACAACCCCTCCCTATCTCTGTAACCTCCTCCAGTCCCTACACACCTCCCTATCTCTGTAACTCCCTCCAGCCCCTACACCCCTCCCTATCTCTGTAACCTCCTCAGCCCCTACACCCCTCCCTATCTCTGTAACCTCCTCCAGCCCCTACAGCCCTCCCTATCTCTGTAACCTCCTCCAGCCCCTACACCCCTCCCTATCTCTGTAACCTCCTCCAGCCCCTACACCCCTCCCCATCATTGTAACCTCCTCCAGCCCCTACACCCCTCCCTATCTCTGTAACCTCCTCCAGCCCCTACACCCCTCCCTATCTCCGTAACCTCCTCCACACACTGCACCCCTCCCCATCACTGTAACCTCCTCCAGCCCCTACACCCCTCCCTACCTCTGTAACCTCCTCCAGCCCCTACACCCCTCTCCATCTCTGTAACCTCCTCCAGCCCCTACACCCCTCCCTACCTCTGTAACCTCCTCCAAACCCTACACCCCTCTCCATCTCTGTAACCTCCTCCAGCCCCTACACCCCTCCCTATCTCTGTAACCTCCTCCACGCACTACACCCCTCCCCATCATTGTAACCTACTCCAGCCCCTACACCCCTCCCTATCTCTGTAACCTCCTCCAGCCCCTACACCCCTCCCTATCTCTGTAACCTCCTCCACCCACTATACCCCTCCCCATCACTGTAACCTCCTCCAGCCCCTACACCCCTATCTCTGTAACCTCCTCCAGCCCCTACACCCCTCTCTATCTATGTAACCTCCTCCAGCCCCTACACCCCTACCTTTCAATGTAACCTCCTCCACCCACTACACCCCTCCCCATCACTGTAACCTCCTCCAGCCCCTACACCCCTATCTCTGTAACCTCCTCCAGCCCCTACACCCCTCCCTATCTCTGTAATCTCCTCCAGCCCTTACATCCCTCCCCTCCCTATCTCTGTAACCTCCTCCAGCCCCTACACCCCTATCTCTGTAACCTCCTCCAGCCCCTACACACCCCCTATCTCTCTAAACTCCTCCAGCCCCTACAACCCTCCCTATCTCTGTATCCTCCTCCAGCCCCTACACCCCTCCCCATCTCTGTAACCTCCTCCAGCCCCTACAACCCCTCCCTATCTCTGTAACCTCCTCCAGTCACTACACCCCTCCCTATCTCTGTAACCTCCTCCAGCCCCTACACCCCTCCCTATCTCTGTAACCTCCTCCAGCCCCTACAACCCTCCCTATCTCTGTAACCTCCTCCAGCCCCTACACCCCTCCCTATCTCTGTAACCTCCTCCAGCCTCTACACCCCACCCTATCTCTGTAACCTCCTCCAGCCCCTACACCCCTCCCCATCATTGTAACCTCCTCCAGCCCCTACACCCCTCCCTATCTCTGTAACCTCCTCCAGCCCCTACACCCCTCCCTATCTCCGTAACCTCCTCCAGTCCCTACACCCCTCCCTATCACTGTAACCTCCTCCAGTCCCTACACCCCTCACTATCTCTGTAACCTCCTCCACACACTACAACCCTCCCCATCACTGTAACCTCCTCCAGCCCCTACACCCCTCTCCATCTCTGTAACCTCCTCCAGCCCCTACACCCCTCCCTATCTCTGTAACCTCCTCCAGCCCCTACACCCCTCCCTATCTCTGTAACCTCCTCCAGCCCCTATACCACTCTCTATCTCTGTAAGCTCCTCCAGCCCCTACACCCCTCCCTATCTCTGTAACCTCCTCCAGTCCCTACACCCCTCCCTATCTCTGTAACTCCCTCCAGCCCCTACACTCCCTATCTCTGTAACCTCCTCCAGCCCCTACACCCCTCCCTATCTCTGTAACCTCCTCCAGCCCCTACACCCCTCCCTATCTCTGTAACCTACTCCAGTCCCTACACCCCTCCATATCACTGTAACCTCCTCCAGCCCCTACACCCCTCCCAATCTCTGTAACTTCCTCCAGCCCCTACACCCCTCCCCATCATTGTAACCTCCTCCAGCCCCTACACCCCTCCCTATCTCTGTAACCTCCTCCAGCCCCTACACCCCTCCCTATCTCCGTAACCTCCTCCAGTCCCTACACCCCTCCCTATCACTGTAACCTCCTCCAGCCCCTACACCCCTCCCTATCTCTGTAACCTCCTCCACACACTACATCCCTCCCCATCACTGTAACCTCCTCCAGCCCCTACACCCCTCCCTACCTCTGTAACCTCCTCCAGACCATACACCCCTCTCCATCTCTGTAACCTCCTCCAGCCCCTACACCCCTCCCTATCTCTGTAACCTCCTCCAGCCCCTACACCCCTCCCCATCATTGTAACCTCCTCCAGCCCCTACAACCCTCCCTATCTCTGTAACCTCCTCCAGCCCCTACACCCCTCCCTATCTCTGTAACCTCCTCCACCCACTATACCCCTCCCCATCACTGTAACCTCCTCCAGCCCCTACACCCCTATCTCTGTAACCTCCTCCAGCCCCTACACCCCTCTCTATCTATGTAACCTCCTCCAGCCCCTACACCCCTCCCTATCTCTGTAACCTCCTCCACCCACTACACCCCTCCCCATCACTGTAACCTCCTCCAGCCCCTACACCCCTATCTCTGTAACCTCCTCCAGCCCCTACACCCCTCCCTATCTCTGTAATCTCCTCCAGCCCTTACATCCCTCCCCTCCCTATCTCTGTAACCTCCTCCAGCCCCTACACCCCTATCTCTGTAACCTCCTCCAGCCCCTACACACCCCTATCTCTCTAACCTCCTCCAGCCCCTACACCCCTCCCTATCTCTGTATCCTCCTCCAGCCCCTACACCCCTCCCCATCTCTGTAACCTCCTCCAGCCCCTACACCCCTCCCTATCTCTGTAACCTCCTCCAGCCTCTACACCACTCTCTATCTCTGTAACCTCCTCCAGCCCCTACAACCCCTCCTTATCTCCGTAACCTCCTCCAGTCCCTACACCCCTCCCTATCACTGTAACCTCCTCCAGCCCCTACACCCCTCCCTATCTCTGTAACCTCCTCCACACACTACACCCCTCCCCATCACTGTAACCTCCTCCAGCACCTACACCCCTCCCTACCTCTGTAACCTCCTCCAAACCATACACCCCTCTCCATCTCTGTAACCTCCTCCAGCCCCTACACCCCTCCCTATCTCTGTAACCTCCTCCAGCCCCTACAGCCCTCCCCATCATTGTAACCACCTCCAGCCCCTACAACCCTCCCTATCTCTGTAACCTCCTCCAGCCCCTACACCCCTCCCTATCTCTGTAACCTCCTCCACCCACTATACCCCTCCCCATCACTGTAACCTCCTCCAGCCCCTACACCCCTATCTCTGTAACCTCCTCCAGCCCCTACAACCCTCTCTATCTCTGTAACCTCCTCCAGCCCCTACACCCCTCCCTATCTCTGTAACCTCCTCCACCCACTACACCCCTCCCCAGCACTGTAACCTCCTCCAGCCCCTACACCCCTATCTCTGTAACCTCCTCCAGCCCCTACACCCTTCCCTATCTCTGTAATCTCCTCCAGCCCTTACATCCCTCCCCTCCCTATCTCTGTAACCTCCTCCAGCCCCTACACCCCTATCTCTGTAACCTCCTCCAGCCCCTACACACCCCTATCCCTCTAACCTCCTCCAGCCCCTACACCCCTCCCGATCTCTGTATCCTCCTCCAGCCCCTACACCCCTCCCCATCTCTGTAACCTCCTCCAGCCCCTACACCCCTCCCTATCTCTGTAACCTCCTCCAGCCTCTACACCACTCTCTATCTCTGTAACCTCCTCCAGCCCCTACAACCCCTCCCTATCTCTGTAACCTCCTCCAGTCCCTACACCCCTCCCTATCTCTGTAACTCCCTCCAGCCCCTACACCCCTCCCTATCTCTGTAACCTCCTCAGCCCCTACACCCCTCCCTATCTCTGTAACCTCCTCCAGCCCCTACACCCCTCCCCATCATTGTAACCTCCTCCAGCCCCTACACCCCTCCCTATCTCTGTAACCTCCTCCAGCCCCTACACCCCTCCCTATCTCTGTAACCTCCTCCACCCACTATACCCCTCCCCATCAGTGTAACCTCCTCCAGCCCCTACACCCCTATCTCTGTAACCTCCTCCAGCCCCTACACCCCTCTCTATCTCTGTAACCTCCTCCAGCCCCTACACCCCTCCCTATCTCTGTAACCTCCTCCACCCACTACACCCCTCCCCATCACTGTAACCTCCTCCAGCCCCTACACCCCTAACTCTGTAACCTCCTCCAGCCCCTACACCCTTCCCTATCTCTGTAATCTCCTCCAGCCCTTACATCCCTCCCCTCCCTATCTCTGTAACCTCCTCCAGCCCATACACCCCTATCTCTGTAACCTCCTCCAGCCCCTACACACCCCTATCTCTCTAACCTCCTCCAGCCCCTACACCCCTCCCTATCTCTGTATCCTCCTCCAGCCCCTACACCCCTCCCCATCTCTGTAACCTCCTCCAGCCGCTACACCCCTCCCTATCTCTGTAACCTCCTCCAGCCTCTACACCACTCTCTATCTCTGTAACCTCCTCCAGCCCCTACAACCCCTCCCTATCTCTGTAACCTCCTCCAGTCCCTACACCCCTCCCTATCTCTGTAACTCCCTCCAGCCCCTACACCCCTCCCTATCTCTGTAACCTCCTCAGCCCCTACACCCCTCCCTATCTCTGTAACCTCCTCCAGCCCCTACAACCCTCCCTATCTCTGTAACCTCCTCCAGCCCCTACACCCCTCCCTATCTCTGTAACCTCCTCCAGCCCCTACACCCCTCCCCATCATTGTAACCTCCTCCAGCCCCTACACCCCTCCCTATCTCTGTAAAGTCCTCCAGCCCCTACACCCCTCCCTATCTCCGTAACCTCCTCCACACACTGCACCCCTCCCCATCACTGTAACCTCCTCCAGCCCATACACCCCTCCCTAACTCTGTAACCTCCTCCAGCCCCTACACCCCTCTCCATCTCTGTAACCTCCTCCAGCCCCTACACCCCTCCCTACCTCTGTAACCTCCTCCAAACCCTACACCCCTCTCCATCTCTGTAACCTCCTCCAGCCCCTACATCCCTCCCTATCTCTGTAACCTCCTCCACGCACTACACCTCTCCCCATCATTGTAACCTCCTCCAGCCCCTACACCCCTCCCTATCTCTGTAACCTCCTCCACCCACTATACCCCTCCCCATCACTGTAACCTCCTCCAGCCCCTACACCCCTATCTCTGTAACCTCCTCCAGCCCCTACAACCCCTCCCTATCTCCGTAACCTCCTCCAGTCCCTACACCCCTCCCTATCACTGTAACCTCCTCCAGCCCCTACACCCCTCCCTACCTCTGTAACCTCCTCCAAACCATACACCCCTCTCCATCTCTGTAACCTCCTCCAGCCCCTACACCCCTCCCTATCTCTGTAACCTCCTCCAGCCCCTACACCCCTCCCCATCATTGTAACCTCCTCCAGCCCCTACAACCCTCCCTATCTCTGTAACCTCCTCCAGCCCCTACACCCCTCCCTATCTCTGTAACCTCCTCCACCCACTATACCCCTCCCCATCACTGTAACCTCCTCCAGCCCCTACACCCCTATCTCTGTAACCTCCTCCAGCCCCTACACCCCTCTCTATCTCTGTAACCTCCTCCAGCCCCTACACCCCTCCCTATCTCTGTAACCTCCTCCACCCACTACACCCCTCCCCATCACTGTAACCTCCTCCAGCCCCTACATCCCTATCTCTGTAACCTCCTCCAGCCCCTACACACTTCCCTATCTCTGTAATCTCCTCCAGCCCTTACATCCCTCCCCTCCCTATCTCTGTAACCTCCTCCAGCCCCTACACCCCTATCTCTGTAACCTCCTCCAGCCCCTACACACCCCTATCCCTCTAACCTCCTCCAGCCCCTACACCCCTCCCTATCTCTGTATCCTCCTCCAGCCCCTACACCCCTCCCCATCTCTGTAACCTCCTCCAGCCCCTACAACCCTCCCTCTCTCTGTAACCTCCTCCAGCCTCTACACCACTCTCTATCTCTGTAACCTCCTCCAGCCCCTACAACCCCTCCCTATCTCAGTAACCTCCTCCAGTTCCTACACCGCTCCCTATCTCTGTAACTCCCTCCAGCACCTACACCCCTCCCTATCTCTGTAACCTCCTCAGCCCCTACACCCCTCCCTATCTCTGTAACCTCCTCCAGCCCCTACACCCCTCCCTATCTCTGTAACCTCCTCCAGCCCCTACACCCCTCCCTATCTCTGTAACCTCCTCCAGCCCCTACACCCCTCCCTATCTCTGTAACTTCCTCCAGCCCCTACACCCCTCCCTATCTCTGTAACCTCCTACACCCACTATACCCCTCCCCATCACTGTAACCTCCTCCAGCCCCTACACCCCTATCTCTGTAACCTCCTCCAGCCCCTACACCCCTATCTCTGTAACCTCCTCCAGCCCCTACACCCCTCTCTATCTCTGTAACCTCCTCCAGCCCCTACACCCCTCCCTATCTCTGTAACCTCCTCCACCCACTACACCCCTCCCCATCACTGTAACCTCCTCCAGCCCCTACACCCCTATCTCTGTAACCTCCTCCAGCCCCTACACCCCTCCCTATCTCTGTAATCTCCTCCAGCCCTTACATCCCTCCCCTCCCTATCTCTGTAACCTCCTCCAGCCCATACACCCCTATCTCTGTAACCTCCTCCAGCCCCTACACACCCCTATCTCTCTAACCTCCTCCAGCCCCTACTCCCCTCCCTATCTCTGTATCCTCCTCCAGCCCCCTTCACCCCTCCCCATCTCTGTAACCTCCTCCAGCCCCTACACCCCTCCCTATCTCTGTAACCTCCTCCAGCCTCTACACCACTCTCTATCTCTGTAACCTCCTCCAGCCCCTACAACCCCTCCCTATCTCTGTAACCTCCTCCAGTCCCTACACCCCTCCCTATCTCTGTAACTCCCTCCAGCCCCTACACCCCTCCCTATCTCTGTAACCTCCTCAGCCCCTACACACCTCCCTATCTCTGTAACCTCCTCCAGCCCCTACAACCCTCCCTATCTCTGTAACCTCCTCCAGCCCCTACACCCCTCCCTATCTCTGTAACCTCCTCCAGCCCCTACACCCCTCCCCATCATTGTAACCTCCTCCAGCCCCTACACCCCTCCCTATCTCTGTAAACTCGTCCAGCCCCTACACCCCTCCCTATCTCCGTAACCTCCTCCACACACTGCACCCCTCCCCATCACTGTAACCTCCTCCAGCCCCTACACCCCTTCCTACCTCTGTAACCTCCTCCAGCCCCTACACCCCTCTCCATCTCTGTAACCTCCTCCAGCCCCTACACCCCTCCCTATCTCTGTAACCTCCTCCAAACCCTACACCCCTCTCCATCTCTGTAACCTCCTCCAGCCCCTACACCCCTCCCTATCTCTGTAACCTCCTCCACGCACTACACCCCTCCCCATCATTGTAACCTCCTCCAGCGCCTACACCCCTCCCTATCTCTGTAAACTCCTCCAGCCCCTACACCCCTCCCTATCTCTGTAACCTCCTCCACCCACTATACCCCTCCCCATCACTGTAACCTCCTCCAGCCACTACACCCCTATCTCTGTAACCTCCTCCAGCCCCTACACCCCTCTCTATCTCTGTAACCTCCTCCAGCCCCTACACCCCTACCTATCTCTGTAACCTCCTCCACCCACTACACCCCTCCCCATCACTGTAACCTCCTCCAGCCCCTACACCCCTATCTCTGTAACCTCCTCCAGCCCCTACACCCCTCCCTATCTCTGTAATCTCCTCCAGCCCTTACATCCCTCCCCTCCCTATCTCTGTAACCTCCTCCAGCCCCTACACCCCTATCTCTGTAACCTCCTCCAGCCCCTACACCCCCCCTATCTCTCTAACCTCCTCCAGCCCCTACACCCCTCCCTATCTCTGTATCCTCCTCCAGCCCCTACACCCCTCCCCATCTCTGTAACCTTCTCCAGCCCCTACACCCCTCCCTATCTCTGTAACCTCCTCCAGCCTCTACACCACTCTCTATCTCTGTAACCTCCTTCAGCCCCTACAACCCCTCCCTATCTCTGTAACCGCCTCCAGTCCCTACACCCCTCCCTATCTCTGTAACCTCCTCCAGCCCCTACACCCCTCCCTATCTCTGTAACCTCCTCCAGCCCCTACAACCCTCCCTATCTCTGTAACCTCCTCCAGCCCCTACACCCCTCCCTATCTCTGTAACCTCCTCCAGCCTCTACACCCCTCCCTATCTCTGTAACCTCCTCCAGCCCCTACACCCTCCCCATCATTGTAACCTCCTCCAGCCCCTACACCCCTCCCTATCTCTGTAACCTCCTCCAGCCCCTACACCCCTCCCTATCTCCGTATCCTCCTCCAGTCCCTACACCCCTCCCTATCACTGTAACCTCCTCCAGTCCCTACACTCCTCCCTATCTCTGTAACCTCCTCCACACACTACACCCCTCCCCATCACTGTAACCTCCTCCAACCCCTACAACCCTCCCTACCTCTGTAACCTCCTCCAGCCCCTACACCCCTCTCCATCTCTGTAACCTCCTCCAGCCCCTACACCCCTCCCTATCTCTGTAACCTCCTCCAGCCCCTAAACCCCTCCCTATCTCTGTAACCTCCTCCAGCCCCTATACCACTCTCTATCTCTGTAAGCTCCTCCAGCCCCTACACCCCTCCCTATCTCTGTAACCTCCTCCAGTCCCTACACCCCTCCCTATCTCTGTAACTCCCTCCAGCCCCTACACCCCTCCCTATCTCTGTAACCTCCTCCAGCCCCTACACCCCTCCCTATCTCTGTAACCTCCTCCAGCCCCTACACCCCTCCCTATCTCTGTAACCTCCTCCAGTCCCTACACCCCTCCCTATCTCTGTAACCTCCTCCAGCCCCTACACCCCTCCCTATCTCTGTAACCTCCTCCAGCCCCTACACCCCTCCCCATCATTGTAACCTCCTCCAGCCCCTACACCCCTCCCTATCTCTGTAACCTCCTCCAGACCCTACACCCCTCCCTATCTCCGTAACCTCCTCCAGTCCCTACACCCCTCCCTATCACTGTAACCTCCTCCAGCCCCTACACCCCTCCCTATCTCTGTAACCTCCTCCACACACTACACCCCTCCCCATCACTGTAACCTCCTCCAGCCCCTACACCCCTCCCTACCTCTGTAACCTCCTCCAAACCATACACCCCTCTCCATTCTGTAACCTCCTCCAGCCCCTACACCCCTCCCTATCTCTGTAACCTCCTCCAGCCCCTACACCCCTCCCCATCATTGTAACCTCCTCCAGCCCCTACAACCCTCCCTATCTCTGTAACCTCCTCCAACCCCTACACCCCTGCCTATCTCTGTAACCTCCTCCACCCACTATACCCCTCCCCATCACTGTAACCTCCTCCAGCCCCTACACCCCTATCTCTGTAACCTCCTCCATCCCCTACACCCCTCTCTATCTCTGTAACCTCCTCCACCCACTACACACCTCCCCATCACTGTAACCTCCTCCAGCCCCTACACCCCTATCTCTGTAACCTCCTCCAGCCCCTACACCCTTCCCTATCTCTGTAATCTCCTCCAGCCCCTACACCCCTCTCTATCTCTGTAACCTCCTCCAGCCCCTACACCCCTCCCTATCTCTGTAACCTCCTCCACCCACTACACCCCTCCCCATCACTGTAACCTCCTCCAGCCCCTACACCCCTATCTCTGTAACCTCCTCCAGCCCCTACACCCTTCCCTATCTCTGTAATTCCTCCAGCCCTTACATCCCTCCCCTCCCTATCTCTGTAACCTCCTCCAGCCCATACACCCCTATCTCTGTAACCTCCTCCAGCCCCTACACACCGCTATCTCTCTAACCTCCTCCAGCCCCTACACCCCTCCCTATCTCTGTATCCTCTTCCAGCCCCTACACCCCTCCCCATCTCTGTAACCTCCTCCAGCCCCTACACCCCTCCCTATCTCTGTAACCTCCTCCAGCCTCTACACCACTCTCTATCTCTGTAACCTCCTCCAGCCCCTACAACCCCTCCCTATCTCTGTAACCTCCTCCAGTCCCTACACCCCTCCCTATCTCTGTAACTCCCTCCAGCCCCTACACCCCTCCCTATCTCTGTAACCTCCTCAGCCCCTACACCCCTCCCTATCTCTGTAACCTCCTCCAGCCCCTACAACCCTCCCTATCTCTGTAACCTCCTCCAGCCCATACACCCCTCCCTATCTCTGTAACCTCCTCCAGCCCCTACACCCCTCCCTATCTCTGTAACCTCCTCCAGCCCCTACACCCCTCCCTATCTCTGGAACCTCCTCCAGCCCCTACACCCCTCCCTATCTCTGTAACCTCCTCCAGCCCCTACACCCCTCCCCATCATTGTAACCTCCTCCAGCCCCTACACCCCTCCCTATCTCTGTAAACTCCTCCAGCCCCTACACCCCTCCCTATCTCCGTAACCTCCTCCACACACTGCACCCCTCCCCATCACTGTAACCTCCTCCAGCCCCTACACCCCTCCCTACCTCTGTAACATGCTCCAGCCCCTACACCCCTCTCCATCTCTGTAACCTCCTCCAGCCCCTACACCCCTCCCTACCTCTGAAACCTCCTCC
Source organism: Carcharodon carcharias (assembly GCF_017639515.1). NCBI lineage: Eukaryota > Metazoa > Chordata > Chondrichthyes > Lamniformes > Lamnidae > Carcharodon > Carcharodon carcharias. The sequence continues at coordinate 610,464 of NW_024470737.1, forward strand.
AAACCCTACACCCCTCTCTATCTCTGTAAGCTCCTCCAGCCCCTACACCCCTCCCTATCTCTGTAACCTCCTCCAGTCCCTACACCCCTCCCTATCTCTGTAACTCCCTCCAGCCGCTACACCCCTCCCTATCTCTGTAACCTCCTCCAGCCCCTACACCCCTCCCTATCTCTGTAACCTCCTCCAGCCCCTACACCCCTCCCTATCTCTGTAACCTCCTCCAGTCCCTACACCCCTCCCTATCTCTGTAACCTCCTCCAGCCCCTACACCCCTCCCTATCTCTGTAACCTCCTCCAGCCCCTACACCCCTCCCCATCATTGTAACCTCCTCCAGCCCCTACACCCCTCCCTATCTCTGTAACCTCCTCCAGCCCCTACACCCCTCCCTATCTCCGTAACCTCCTCCAGTCCCTACACCCCTCCCTATCACTGTAACCTCCTCCAGCCCCTACACCCCTCCCTATCTCTGTAACCTCCTCCACACACTACACCCCTCCCCATCACTGTAACCTCCTCCAGCCCCTACACCCCTCCCTACCTCTGTAACCTCCTCCAAACCATACACCCCTCTCCATTCTGTAACCTCCTCCAGCCCCTACACCCCTCCCTATCTCTGTAACCTCCTCCAGCCTCTACACCACTCTCTATCTCTGTAACCTCCTCCAGCCCCTACAACCCCTCCCTATCTCTGTAACCTCCTCCAGTCCCTACACCCCTCCCTATCTCTGTAACTCCCTCCAGCCCCTACACCCCTCCCTATCTCTGTAACCTCCTCAGCCCCTACACCCCTCCCTATCTCTGTAACCTCCTCCAGCCCCTACACCCCTCCCCATCATTGTAACCTCCTCCAGCCCCTACACCCCTCCCTATCTCTGTAACCACCTCCAGCCCCTACACCCCTCCCTATCTCTGTAACCTCCTCCACCCACTATACCCCTCCCCATCACTGTAACCTCCTCCAGCCCCTACACCCCTATCTCTGTAACCTCCTCCAGCCCCTACACCCCTCTCTATCTCTGTAACCTCCTCCAGCCCCTACACCCCTCCCTATCTCTGTAACCTCCTCCACCCACTACACCCCTCCCCATCACTGTAACCTCCTCCAGCCCCTACACCCCTATCTCTGTAACCTCCTCCAGCCCCTACACCCTTCCCTATCTCTGTAATCTCCTCCAGCCCTTACATCCCTCCCCTCCCTATCTCTGTAACCTCCTCCAGCCCATACACCCCTATCTCTGTAACCTCCTCCAGCCCCTACACACCCCTATCTCTCTAACCTCCTCCAGCCCCTACACCCCTCCCTATCTCTGTATCCTCCTCCAGCCCCTACACCCCTCCCCATCTCTGTAACCTCCTCCAGCCCCTACACCCCTCCCTATCTCTGTAACCTCCTCCAGCCTCTACACCACTCTCTATCTCTGTAACCTCCTCCAGCCCCTACAACCCCTCCCTATCTCTGTAACCTCCTCCAGTCCCTACACCCCTCCCTATCTCTGTAACTCCCTCCAGCCCCTACACCCCTCCCTATCTCTGTAACCTCCTCAGCCCCTACACCCCTCCCTATCTCTGTAACCTCCTCCAGCCCCTACAACCCTCCCTATCTCTGTAACCTCCTCCAGCCCCTACACCCCTCCCTATCTCTGTAACCTCCTCCAGCCCCTACACCCCTCCCCATCATTGTAACCTCCTCCAGCCCCTACACCCCTCCCTATCTCTGTAAAGTCCTCCAGCCCCTACACCCCTCCCTATCTCCGTAACCTCCTCCACACACTGCACCCCTCCCCATCACTGTAACCTCCTCCAGCCCATACACCCCTCCCTAACTCTGTAACCTCCTCCAGCCCCTACACCCCTCTCCATCTCTGTAACCTCCTCCAGCCCCTACACCCCTCCCTACCTCTGTAACCTCCTCCAAACCCTACACCCCTCTCCATCTCTGTAACCTCCTCCAGCCCCTACACCCCTCCCTATCTCTGTAACCTCCTCCACGCACTACACCTCTCCCCATCATTGTAACCTCCTCCAGCCCCTACACCCCTCCCTATCTCTGTAACCTCCTCCACCCACTATACCCCTCCCCATCACTGTAACCTCCTCCAGCCCCTACACCCCTATCTCTGTAACCTCCTCCAGCCCCTACACCCCTCCCTATCTCTGTAACCTCCTCCAGCCCCTACACCCCTCCCCATCATTGTAACCTCCTCCAGCCCCTACAACCCTCCCTATCTCTGTAACCTCCTCCAGCCCCTACACCCCTCCCTATCTCTGTAACCTCCTCCACCCACTATACCCCTCCCCATCACTGTAACCTCCTCCAGCCCCTACACCCCTATCTCTGTAACCTCCTCCAGCCCCTACACCCCTCTCTATCTCTGTAACCTCCTCCAGCCCCTACACCCCTCCCTATCTCTGTAACCTCCTCCACCCACTACACCCCTCCCCATCACTGTAACCTCCTCCAGCCCCTACACCCCTATCTCTGTAACCTCCTCCAGCCCCTACACACTTCCCTATCTCTGTAATCTCCTCCAGCCCTTACATCCCTCCCCTCCCTATCTCTGTAACCTCCTCCAGCCCCTACACCCCTATCTCTGTAACCTCCTCCAGCCCCTACACACCCCTATCCCTCTAACCTCCTCCAGCCCCTACACCCCTCCCTATCTCTGTATCCTCCTCCAGCCCCTACACCCCTCCCCATCTCTGTAACCTCCTCCAGCCCCTACAACCCACCCTCTCTCTGTAACCTCCTCCAGCCTCTACACCACTCTCTATCTCTGTAACCTCCTCCAGCCCCTACAACCCCTCCCTATCTCAGTAACCTCCTCCAGTTCCTACACCGCTCCCTATCTCTGTAACTCCCTCCAGCCCCTACACCCCTCCCTATCTCTGTAACCTCCTCAGCCCCTACACCCCTCCCTATCTCTGTAACCTCCTCCAGCCCCTACACCCCTCACATCATTGTAACCTCCTCCAGCCCCTACACCCCTCCCTATCTCTGTAACTTCCTCCAGCCCCTACACCCCTCCCTATCTCTGTAACCTCCTACACCCACTATACCCCTCCCCATCACTGTAACCTCCTCCAGCCCCTACACCCCTATCTCTGTAACCTCCTCCAGCCCCTACACCCCTCTCTATCTCTGTAACCTCCTCCAGCCCCTACACCCCTCCCTATCTCTGTAACCTCCTCCACCCACTACACCCCTCCCCATCACTGTAACCTCCTCCAGCCCCTACACCCCTATCTCTGTAACCTCCTCCTGCCCCTACACCCCTCCCTATCTCTGTAATCTCCTCCAGCCCTGACATCCCTCCCCTCCCTATCTCTGTAACCTCCTCCAGCCCATACACCCCTATCTCTGTAACCTCCTCCAGCCCCTACACACCCCTATCTCTCTAACCTCCTCCAGCCCCTACTCCCCTCCCTATCTCTGTATCCTCCTCCAGCCCCTTCACCCCTCCCCATCTCTGTAACCTCCTCCAGCCCCTACACCCCTCCCTATCTCTGTAACCTCCTCCAGCCTCTACACCACTCTCTATCTCTGTAACCTCCTCCAGCCCCTACAACCCCTCCCTATCTCTGTAACCTCCTCCAGTCCCTACACCCCTCCCTATCTCTGTAACTCCCTCCAGCCCCTACACCCCTCCCTATCTCTGTAACCTCCTCAGCCCCTACACACCTCCCTATCTCTGTAACCTCCTCCAGCCCCTACAACCCTCCCTATCTCTGTAACCTCCTCCAGCCCCTACACCCCTCCCTATCTCTGTAACCTCCTCCAGCCCCTACACCCCTCCCCATCATTGTAACCTCCTCCAGCCCCTACACCCCTCCCTATCTCTGTAAACTCGTCCAGCCCCTACACCCCTCCCTATCTCCGTAACCTCCTCCACACACTGCACCCCTCCCCATCACTGTAACCTCCTCCAGCCCCTACACCCCTTCCTACCTCTGTAACCTCCTCCAGCCCCTACACCCCTCTCCATCTCTGTAACCTCCTCCAGCCCCTACACCCCTCCCTACCTCTGTAACCTCCTCCAAACCCTACACCCCTCTCCATCTCTGTAACCTCCTCCAGCCCCTACACCCCTCCCTATCTCTGTAACCTCCTCCACGCACTACACCCCTCCCCATCATTGTAACCTCCTCCAGCCCCTACACCCCTCCCTATCTCTGTAAACTCCTCCAGCCCCTACACCCCTCCCTATCTCTGTAACCTCCTCCACCCACTATACCCCTCCCCATCACTGTAACCTCCTCCAGCCACTACACCCCTATCTCTGTAACCTCCTCCAGCCCCTACACCCCTCTCTATCTCTGTAACCTCCTCCAGCCCCTACACCCCTACTATCTCTGTAACCTCCTCCACCCACTACACCCCTCCCCATCACTGTAACCTCCTCCAGCCCCTACACCCCTATCTCTGTAACCTCCTCCAGCCCCTACACCCCTCCCTATCTCTGTAATCTCCTCCAGCCCTTACATCCCTCCCCTCCCTATCTCTGTAACCTCCTCCAGCCCCTACACCCCTATCTCTGTAACCTCCTCCAGCCCCTACACCCCCCCTATCTCTCTAACCTCCTCCAGCCCCTACACCCCTCCCTATCTCTGTATCCTCCTCCAGCCCCTACACCCCTCCCCATCTCTGTAACCTTCTCCAGCCCCTACACCACTCCCTATCTCTGTAACCTCCTCCAGCCTCTACACCACTCTCTATCTCTGTAACCTCCTTCAGCCCCTACAACCCCTCCCTATCTCTGTAACCTCCTCCAGTACCTACACCCCTCCCTATCTCTGTAACCTCCTCCAGCCCCTACACCCCTCCCTATCTCTGTAACCTCCTCCAGCCCCTACAACCCTCCCTATCTCTGTAACCTCCTCCAGCCCCTACACCCCTCCCTATCTCTGTAACCTCCTCCAGCCTCTACACCCCTCCCTATCTCTGTAACCTCCTCCAGCCCCTACACCCCTCCCCATCATTGTAACCTCCTCCAGCCCCTACACCCCTCCCTATCTCTGTAACCTCCTCCAGCCCCTACACCCCTCCCTATCTCCGTATCCTCCTCCAGTCCCTACAGCCCTCCCTATCACTGTAACCTCCTCCAGTCCCTACACTCCTCCCTATCTCTGTAACCTCCTCCACACACTACACCCCTCCCCATCACTGTAACCTCCTCCAACCCCTACAACCCTCCCTACCTCTGTAACCTCCTCCAGCCCCTACACCCCTCCCTATCTCTGTAACCTCCTCCAGCCCCTAAACCCCTCCCTATCTCTGTAACCTCCTCCAGCCCCTATACCACTCTCTATCTCTGTAAGCTCCTCCAGCCCCTACACCCCTCCCTATCTCTGTAACCTCCTCCAGTCCCTACACCCCTCCCTATCTCTGTAACTCCCTCCAGCCCCTACACCCCTCCCTATCTCTGTAACCTCCTCCAGCCCCTACACCCCTCCCTATCTCTGTAACCTCCTCCAGCCCCTACACCCCTCCCTATCTCTGTAACCTCCTCCAGTCCCTACACCCCTCCCTATCTCTGTAACCTCCTCCAGCCCCTACACCCCTCCCTATCTCTGTAACCTCCTCCAGCCCCTACACCCCTCCCCATCATTGTAACCTCCTCCAGCCCCTACACCCCTCCCTATCTCTGTAACCTCCTCCAGCCCCTACACCCCTCCCTATCTCCGTAACCTCCTCCAGTCCCTACACCCCTCCCTATCACTGTAACCTCCTCCAGCCCCTACACCCCTCCCTATCTCTGTAACCTCCTCCACACACTACATCCCTCCCCATCACTGTAACCTCCTCCAGCCCCTACACCCCTCCCTACCTCTGTAACCTCCTCCAAACCATACACCCCTCTCCATTCTGTAACCTCCTCCAGCCCCTACACCCCTCCCTATCTCTGTAACCTCCTCCAACCCCTACACCCCTGCCTATCTCTGTAACCTCCTCCACCCACTATACCCCTCCCCATCACTGTAACCTCCTCCAGCCCCTACACCCCTATCTCTGTAACCTCCTCCATCCCCTACACCCCTCTCTATCTCTGTAACCTCCTCCACCCACTACACACCTCCCCATCACTGTAACCTCCTCCAGCCCCTACACCCCTATCTCTGTAACCTCCTCCAGCCCCTACACCCTTCCCTATCTCTGTAATCTCCTCCAGCCCCTACACCCCTCTCTATCTCTGTAACCTCCTCCAGCCCCTACACCCCTCCCTATCTCTGTAACCTCCTCCACCCACTACACCCCTCCCCATCACTGTAACCTCCTCCAGCCCCTACACCCCTATCTCTGTAACCTCCTCCAGCCCCTACACCCTTCCCTATCTCTGTAATCTCCTCCAGCCCTTACATCCCTCCCCTCCCTATCTCTGTAACCTCCTCCAGCCCATACACCCCTATCTCTGTAACCTCCTCCAGCCCCTACACACCCCTATCTCTCTAACCTCCTCCAGCCCCTACACCCCTCCCTATCTCTGTATCCTCCTCCAGCCCCTACACCCCTCCCCATCTCTGTAACCTCCTCCAGCCCCTACACCCCTCCCTATCTCTGTAACCTCCTCCAGCCTCTACACCACTCTCTATCTCTGTAACCTCCTCCAGCCCCTACAACCCCTCCCTATCTCTGTAACCTCCTCCAGTCCCTACACCCCTCCCTATCTCTGTAACTCCCTCCAGCCCCTACACCCCTCCCTATCTCTGTAACCTCCTCAGCCCCTACACCCCTCCCTATCTCTGTAACCTCCTCCAGCCCCTACAACCCTCCCTATCTCTGTAACCTCCTCCAGCCCATACACCCCTCCCTATCTCTGTAACCTCCTCCAGCCCCTACACCCCTCCCTATCTCTGTAACCTCCTCCAGCCCCTACACCCCTCCCTATCTCTGTAACCTCCTCCAGCCCCTACACCCCTCCCAATCTCTGTAACCTCCTCCAGCCCCTACACCCCTCCCCATCATTGTAACCTCCTCCAGCCCCTACACCCCTCCCTATCTCTGTAAACTCCTCCAGCCCCTACACCCCTCCCTATCTCCGTAACCTCCTCCACACACTGCACCCCTCCCCATCACTGTAACCTCCTCCAGCCCCTACACCCCTCCCTACCTCTGTAACATGCTCCAGCCCCTACACCCCTCTCCATCTCTGTAACCTCCTCCAGCCCCTACACCCCTCCCTACCTCTGTAACCTCCTCCAAACCCTACACCCCTCTCCATCTCTGTAACCTCCTCCAGCCCCTACACCCCTCCCTATCTCTGTAACCTCCTCCACGCACTACACCCCTCCCCATCATTGTAACCTCCTCCAGCCCCTACACCCCTCCCTATCTCTGTAACCTCCTCCACCCACTATACCCCTCCCCATCACTGTAACCTCCTCCAGCCACTACACCCCTATCTCTGTAACCTCCTCCAGCCCCTACACCCCTCTCTATCTCTGTAACCTCCTCCAGCCCCTACACCCCTACCTATCTCTGTAACCTCCTCCACCCACTACACCCCTCCCCATCACTGTAACCTCCTCCAGCCCCTACACCCCTATCTCTGTAACCTCCTCCAGCCCCTACACCCCTCCCTATCTCTGTAATCTCCTCCAGCCCTTACATCCCTCCCCTCCCTATCTCTGTAACCTCCTCCAGCCCCTACACCCCTATCTCTGTAACCTCCTCCAGCCCCTACACCCCCCCTATCTCTCTAACCTCCTCCAGCCCCTACACCCCTCCCTATCTCTGTATCCTCCTCCAGCCCCTACACCCCTCCCCATCTCTGTAACCTCCTCCAGCCACTACACCCCTCCCTATCTCTGTAACCTCCTCCAGCCTCTACACCACTCTCTATCTCTGTAACCTCCTTCAGCCCCTACAACCCCTCCCTATCTCTGTAACCTCCTCCAGTCCCTACACCCCTCCCTATCTCTGTAACCTCCTCCAGCCCCTACACCCCTCCCTATCTCTGTAACCTCCTCCAGCCCCTACAACCCTCCCTATCTCTGTAACCTCCTCCAGCCCCTACACCCCTCCCTATCTCTGTAACCTCCTCCAGCCCCTACACCCCTCCCTATCTCCGTATCCTCCTCCAGTCCCTACACCCCTCCCTATCACTGTAACCTCCTCCAGTCCCTACACTCCTCCCTATCTCTGTAACCTCCTCCACACACTACACCCCTCCCCATCACTGTAACCTCCTCCAGCCCCTACAACCCTCCCTACCTCTGTAACCTCCTCCAGCCCCTACACCCCTCTCCATCTCTGTAACCTCCTCCAGCCCCTACACCCCTCCCTATCTCTGTAACCTCCTCCAGCCCCTAAACCCCTCCCTATCTCTGTAACCTCCTCCAGCCCCTATACCACTCTCTATCTCTGTAAGCTCCTCCAGCCCCTACACCCCTCCCTATCTCTGTAACCTCCTCCAGTCCCTACACCCCTCCCTATCTCTGTAACTCCCTCCAGCCCCTACACCCCTCCCTATCTCTGTAACCTCCTCCAGCCCCTACACCCCTCCCTATCTCTGTAACCTCCTCCAGCCCCTACACCCCTCCCTATCTCTGTAACCTCCTCCAGTCCCTACACCCCTCCCTATCTCTGTAACCTCCTCCAGCCCCTACACCCCTCCCTATCTCTGTAACCTCCTCCAGCCCCTACACCCCTCCCCATCATTGTAACCTCCTCCAGCCCCTACACCCCTCCCTATCTCTGTAACCTCCTCCAGCCCCTACACCCCTCCCTATCTCCGTAACCTCCTCCAGTCCCTACACCCCTCCCTATCACTGTAACCTCCTCCAGCCCCTACACCCCTCCCTATCTCTGTAACCTCCTCCACACACTACACCCCTCCCCATCACTGTAACCTCCTCCAGCCCCTACACCCCTCCCTACCTCTGTAACCTCCTCCAAACCATACACCCCTCTCCATTCTGTAACCTCCTCCAGCCCCTACACCCCTCCCTATCTCTGTAACCTCCTACAGCCCCTACACCCCTCCCCATCATTGTAACCTCCTCCAGCCCCTACAACCCTCCCTATCTCTGTAACCTCCTCCAGCCCCTACACCCCTGCCTATCTCTGTAACCTCCTCCACCCACTATACCCCTCCCCATCACTGTAACCTCCTCCAGCCCCTACACCCCTATCTCTGTAACCTCCTCCATCCCCTACACCCCTCTCTATCTCTGTAACCTCCTCCAGCCCCTACACCCCTCCCTATCTCTGTAACCTCCACCACCCACTACACACCTCCCCATCACTGTAACCTCCTCCAGCCCCTACACCCCTATCTCTGTAACCTCCTCCAGCCCCTACACCCTTCCCTATCTCTGTAATCTCCTCCAGCCCTTACATGCCTCCCCTCCCTATCTCTGTAACCTCCTCCAGCCCCTACACCCCTCTCTATCTCTGTAACCTCCTCCAGCCCCTACACCCCTCCCTATCTCTGTAACCTCCTCCACCCACTACACCCCTCCCCATCACTGTAACCTCCTCCAGCCCCTACACCCCTATCTCTGTAACCTCCTCCAGCCCCTACACCCTTCCCTATCTCTGTAATCTCCTCCAGCCCTTAGATCCCTCCCCTCCCTATCTCTGTAACCTCCTCCAGCCCATACACCCCTATCTCTGTAACCTCCTCCAGCCCCTACACACCCCTATCTCTCTAACCTCCTCCAGCCCCTACACCCCTCCCTATCTCTGTATCCTCCTCCAGCCCCTACACCCCTCCCCATCTCTGTAACCTCCTCCAGCCCCTACACCCCTCCCTATCTCTGTAACCTCCTCCAGCCTCTACACCACTCTCTATCTCTGTAACCTCCTCCAGCCCCTACAACCCCTCCCTATCTCTGTAACCTCCTCCAGTCCCTACACCCCTCCCTATCTCTGTAACTCCCTCCAGCCCCTACACCCCTCCCTATCTCTGTAACTCCCTCCAGCCCCTACACCCCTCCCTATCTCTGTAACCTCCTCAGCCCCTACACCCCTCCCTATCTCTGTAACCTCCTCCAGCCCCTACAACCCTCCCTATCTCTGTAACCTCCTCCAGCCCATACACCCCTCCCTATCTCTGTAACCTCCTCCAGCCCCTACACCCCTCCCTATCTCTGTAACCTCCTCCAGCCCCTACACCCCTCCCTATCTCTGTAACCTCCTCCAGCCCCTACACCCCTCCCTATCTCTGTAACCTCCTCCAGCCCCTACACCCCTCCCCATCATTGTAACCTCCTCCAGCCCCTACACCCCTCCCTATCTCTGTAAACTCCTCCAGCCCCTACACCCCTCCCTATCTCCGTAACCTCCTCCACACACTGCACCCCTCCCCATCACTGTAACCTCCTCCAGCCCCTACACCCCTCCCTACCTCTGTAACCTGCTCCAGCCCCTACACCCCTCTCCATCTCTGTAACCTCCTCCAGCCCCTACACCCCTCCCTATCTCTGTAAGCTCCTCCAGCCCCTACACCCCTCCCTATCTCTGTAACCTCCTCCACCCACTATACCCCTCCCCATCACTGTAACCTCCTCCAGCCCCTACACCCCTATCTCTGTAACCTCCTCCAGCCCCTACACCCCTCTCAAACTCTGTAACCTCCTCCAGCCCCTACACCCCTACCTATCTCTGTAACCTCCTCCACCCACTACACCCCTCCCCATCACTGTAACCTCCTCCAGCCCCTACACCCCTATCTCTGTAACCTCCTCCAGCCCCTACACCCCTCCCTATCTCTGTAATCTCCTCCAGCCCTTACATCCCTCCCCTCCCTATCTCTGTAACCTCCTCCAGCCCCTACACCCCTATCTCTGTAACCTCCTCCAGCCCCTACACCCCCCCTCTCTCTCTAACCTCCTCCAGCCCCTACACCCCTCCCTATCTCTGTATCCTCCTCCAGCCCCTACACCCCTCCCCATCTCTGTAACCTCCTCCAGCCCCTACACCCCTCCCTATCTCTGTAACCTCCTCCAGCCTCTACACCACTCTCTATCTCTGTAACCTCCTTCAGCCCCTACAACCCCTCCCTATCTCTGTAACCTCCTCCAGTCCCTACACCCCTCCCTATCTCTGTAACCTCCTCCAGCCCCTACACCCCTCCCTATCTCTGTAACCTCCTCCAGCCCCTACAACCCTCCCTATCTCTGTAACCTCCTCCAGCCCCTACACCCCTCCCTATCTCTGTAACCTCCTCCAGCCTCTACACCCCTCTCTATCTCTGTAACCTCCTCCAGCCCCTACACCCCTCCCCATCATTGTAACCTCCTCCAGCCCCTACACCCCTCCCTATCTCTGTAACCTCCTCCAGCCCCTACACCCCTCCCTATCTCCGTAACCTCCTCCAGTCCCTACACCCCTCCCTATCACTGTAACCTCCTCCAGTCCCAACACTCCTCCCTATCTCTGTAACCTCCTCCACACAATACACCACTCCCCATCACTGTAAACTCCTCCAGCCCCTACACCCCTCCCTACCTCTGTAACCTCCTCCAGCCCCTACACCCCTCTCCATCTCTGTAACCTCCTCCAGCCCCTACACCCCTCCCTATCTCTGTAACCTCCTCCAGCCCCTACACCCCTCCCTATCTCTGTAACCTCCTCCAGCCCCTATACCAATCTCTATCTCTGTAAGCTCCTCCAGCCCCTACACCCCTCCCTATCTCTGTAAACTCCTCCAGTCCCTACACCCCTCCCTATCTCTGTAACTCCCTCCAGCCCCTACACCCCTCCCTATCTCTGTAACCTCCTCCAGCCCCTACACCCCTCCCCATCTCTGTAACCTCCTCCAGCCCCTACACCCCTCCCTATCTCTGTAACCTCCTCCAGCCCCTACACCCCTCCCTATCTCTGTAACCTCCTCCAGCCCCTACACCCCTCCCCATCATTGTAACCTCCTCCAGCCCCTACACCCCTCCCTATCTCTGTAACCTCCTCCAGCCCCTACACCCCTCCCTATCTCCGTAACCTCCTCCAGTCCCTACACCCCTCCCTATCACTGTAACCTCCTCCAGCCCCTACACCCCTCCCTATCTCTGTAACCTCCTCCACACACTACAACCCTCCCCATCACTGTAACCTCCTCCAGCCCCTACACCCCTCCCTACCTCTGTAACCTCCTCCAAACCATACACCACTCTCCATCTCTGTAACCTCCTCCAGCCCCTACACCCCTCCCTATCTCTGTAACCTCCTCCAGCCCCTACACACCTCCCCATCATTGTAACCTCCTCCAGCCCCTACACCCCTCCCTATCTCTGTAACCTCCTCCAGCCCCTACACCCCTCCCTATCTCTGTAACCTCCTCCACCCACTATACCCCTCCCCATCACTGTAACCTCCTCCAGCCCCTACACCCCTATCTCTGTAACCTCCTCCAGCCCCTACACCCCTCTCTATCTCTGTAACCTCCTCCAGCCCCTACACCCCTCCCTATCTCTGTAACCTCCTCCACCCACTACACCCCTCCCCATCACTGTAACCTCCTCCAGCCCCTACACCCCTATCTCTGTAACCTCCTCCAGCCCCTACACCCCTCCCTATCTCTGTATCCTCCTCCAGCCCCTACACCCCTCCCCATCTCTGTAACCTCCTCCAGCCCCTACACCACTCCCTATCACTGTAACCTCCTCCAGCCCCTACACCCCTCCCTATCTCTGTAACATCCTCCACACACTACACCCCTCCCCATCACTGTAACCTCCTCCAGCCCCTACACCCCTCCCTACCTCTGTAACCTCCTCCAAACCATACACCCCTCTCCATCTCTGTAACCTCCTTAAGACCCTACACCCCTCCCTATCTCTGTAACCTCCTCCAGCCCCTACACCCCTCCCCATCATTGTAACCTCCTCCAGGCCCTACAACCCTCCCTATCTCTGTAACCTCCTCCAGCCCCTACACCCCTCCCTATCTCTGTAACCTCCTCCACCCACTATACCCCTCCCCATCACTGTAACCTCCTCCAGCCCCTACACCCCTATCTCTGTAACCTCCTCCAGCCCCTACACCCCTCTCTATCTCTGTAAGCTCCTCCAGACCCTACACCCCTCCCTATCTCTGTAACCTCCTCCAGTCCCTACACCCCTCCCTATCTCTGTAACTCCCTCCAGCCCCTACACCCCTCCCTATCTCTGTAACCTCCTCCAGCCCCTACACCCCTCCCCATCTCTGTAACCTCCTCCAGCCCCTACACCCCTCCCTATCTCTGTAACCTCCTCCAGTCCCTACACCCCTATCTCTGTAACCTCCTCCAGCCCCTACACCCCTCCCTATCTCTGTAACCTCCTCCAGCCCCTACACCCCTCCCCATCATTGTAACCTCCTCCAGCCCCTACACCCCTCCCTATCTCTGTAACCTCCTCCAGCCCCTACACCCCTCCCTATCTCCGTAACCTCCTCCAGTCCCTACACCCCTCCCTATCACTGTAACCTCCTCCAGCCCCTACACCCCTCCCTATCTCTGTAACCTCCTCCACACACTACACCCCTCCCCATCACTGTAACCTCCTCCAGCCCCTACACCCCTCCCTACCTCTGTAACCTCCTCCAAACCATACACCACTCTCCATCTCTGTAACCTCCTCCAGCCCCTACACCCCTCCCTATCTCTGTAACCTCCTCCAGCCCCTACACACCTCCCCATCATTGTAACCTCCTCCAGCCCCTACACCCCTCCCTATCTCTGTAACCTCCTCCAGCCCCTACACCCCTCCCTATCTCTGTAACCTCCTCCACCCACTATACCCCTCCCCATCACTGTAACCTCCTCCAGCCCCTACACCCCTTTCTCTGTAACCTCCTCCAGCCCCTACACCCCTCTCTATCTCTGTAACCTCCTCCAGCCCCTACACCCCTCCCTATCTCTGTAACCTCCTCCACCCACTACACCCCTCCCCATCACTGTAACCTCCTCCAGCCCCTACACCCCTATCTCTGTAACCTCCTCCAGCCCCTACACCCTTCCCTATCTCTGTAATCTCCTCCAGCCCTTACATCCCTCCCCTCCCTATCTCTGTAACCTCCTCCAGCACCTACACCCCTATCTCTATAACCTCCTCCAGCCCCTACACACCCCTATCTCTTTAACCTCCTCCAGCCCCTACACCCCTCCCTATCTCTGTATCCTCCTCCAGCCCCTACACCCCTCCCCATCTCTGTAACCTCCTCCAGCCCCTACACCACTCCCTATCACTGTAACCTCCTCCAGCCCCTACACCCCTCCCTATCTCTGTAACCTCCTCCACACACTACACCCCTCCCCATCACTGTAACCTCCTCCAGCCCCTACACCCATCCCTACCTCTGTAACCTCCTCCAAACCATACACCCCTCTCCATCTCTGTAACCTCCTCCAGACCCTACACCCCTCCCTATCTCTGTAACCTCCTCCAGCCCCTACACCCCTCCCCATCATTGTAACCTCCTCCAGCCCCTACAACCCTCCCTATCTCTGTAACCTCCTCCAGCCCCTACACCCCTCCCTATCTCTGTAACCTCCTCCACCCACTATACCCCTCCCCATCACTGTAACCTCCTCCAGCCCCTACACCCCTATCTCTGTAACCTCCTCCAGCCCCTACACCCCTCTCTATCTCTGTAACCTCCTCCAGCCCCTATACCCCTCCCTATCTCTGTAACCTCCTCCACCCACTACACCCCTCCCCATCACTGTAACCTCCTCCAGCCCCTACACCCCTATCTCTGTAACCTCCTCCAGCCCCTACACCCTTCCCTATCTCTGTAATCTCCTCCAGCCCTTACATCCCTCCCCTCCCTATCTCTGTAACCTCCTCCAGCCCCTACACCACTATCTCTGTAACCTCCTCCAGCGCCTACACACCCCTATCTCTCTAACCTCCTCCAGCCCCTACACCCCTCCCTATCTCTGTATCCTCCTCCAGCCCCTACACCCCTCCCCATCTCTGTAACCTCCTCCAGCCCCTACACCCCTCCCTATCTCTGTAACCTCCTCCAAACCATACACCCCTCTCCATCTCAGTAACCTCCTCCAGCCCCTACACCCCTCCCTATCTCTGTAACCTCCTCCAGCCCCTACACCCCTCCCCATCATTGTAACCTCCTCCAGCCCCTACAACCCTCCCTATCTCTGTAACCTCCTCCAGCCCCTACACCCCTCCCTATCTCTGTAACCTCCTCCACCCACTACACCCCTCCCCATCACTGTAACCTCCTCCAGCCCCTACACCCCTATCTCTGTAACCTCCTCCAGCCCCTACACCCTTCCCTATCTCTGTAATCTCCTCCAGCCCTTACATCCCTCCCCTCCCTATCTCTGTAACCTCCTCCAGCCCCTACACCACTATCTCTGTAACCTCCTCCAGCGCCTACACACCCCTATCTCTCTAACCTCCTCCAGCCCCTACACCCCTCCCTATCTCTGTATCCTCCTCCAGCCCCTACACCCCTCCCCATCTCTGTAACCTCCTCCAGCCCCTACACCCCTCCCTATCTCTGTAACCTCCTCCAGCCTCTACACCACTCTCTATCTCTGTAACCTCCTCCAGCCCCTACAACCCCTCCCTATCTCTGTAACCTCCTCCAGTCCCTACACCCCTCCCTATCTCTGTAACTCCCTCCAGCCCCTACACCCCTCCCTATCTCTGTAACCTCCTCAGCCCCTACACCCCTCCCTATCTCTGTAACCTCCTCCAGCCCCTACAACCCTCCCTATCTCTGTAACCTCCTCCAGCCAATACACCCCTCCCTATCTCTGTAACCTCCTCCAGCCCCTACACCCCTCCCTATCCCTGTAACCTCCTCCAGCCCCTACACCCCTCCCTATCTCCGTAACCTCCTCCAGTCCCTACACCCCTCCCTATCACTGTAACCTCCTCCAGCCCCTACACCCCTCCCTATCTCTGTAACCTCCTCCACACACTACACCCCTCCCCATCACTGTAACCTCCTCCAGCCCCTACACCCCTCCCTACCTCTGTAACCTCCTCCAAACCATACACCCCTCTCCATTCTGTAACCTCCTCCACCCACTATACCCCTCCCCATCACTGTAACCTCCTCCAGCCCCTACACCCCTATCTCTGTAACCTCCTCCATCCCCTACACCCCTCTCTATCTCTGTAACCTCCTCCAGCCCCTACACCCCTCCCTATCTCTGTAACCTCCTCCACCCACTACACCCCTCCCCATCACTGTAACCTCCTCCAGCCCCTACACCCCTATCTCTGTAACCTCCTCCAGCCCCTACACCCTTCCCTATCTCTGTAATCTCCTCCAGCCCTTACATCCCTCCCCTCCCTATCTCTGTAACCTCCTCCAGCCCCTACACCCCTCCCTATCTCTGTAACCTCCTCCACCCACTACACCCCTCCCCATCACTGTAACCTCCTCCAGCCCCTACACCCCTATCTCTGTAACCTCCTCCAGCCCCTACACCCTTCCCTATCTCTGTAATCTCCTCCAGCCCTTACATCCCTCCCCTCCCTAACTCTGTAACCTCCTCCAGCCCATACACCCCTATCTCTGTAACCTCCTCCAGCCCCTACACACCCCTATCTCTCTAACCTCCTCCAGCCCATACACCCCTCCCTATCTCTGTATCCTCCTCCAGCCCCTACACCCCTCCCCATCTCTGTAACCTCCTCCAGCCCCTACACCCCTCCCTATCTCTGTAACCTCCTCCAGCCTCTACACCACTCTCTATCTCTGTAACCTCCTCCAGCCCCTACAACCCCTCCCTATCTCTGTAACCTCCTCCAGTCCCTACACCCCTCCCTATCTCTGTAACTCCCTCCAGCCCCTACACCCCTCCCTATCTCTGTAACCTCCTCAGCCCCTACACCCCTCCCTATCTCTGTAACCTCCTCCAGCCCCTACAACCCTCCCTATCTCTGTAACCTCCTCCAGCCCATACACCCCTCCCTATCTCTGTAACCTCCTCCAGCCCCTACACCCCTCCCTATCTCTGTAACCTCCTCCAGCCCCTACACCCCTCCCTATCTCTGTAACCTCCTCCAGCCCCTACACCCCTCCCTATCTCTGTAACCTCCTCCAGCCCCTACACCCCTCCCCATCATTGTAACCTCCTCCAGCCCCTACACCCCTCCCTATCTCTGTAAACTCCTCCAGCCCCTACACCCCTCCCTATCTCCGTAACCTCCTCCACACACTGCACCCCTCCCCATCTCTGTAACCTCCTCCAGCCCCTACACCCCTCCCTACCTCTGTAACCTCCTCCAGCCCCTACACCCCTCTCCATCTCTGTAACCTCCTCCAGCCCCTACACCCCTCCCTACCTCTGTAACCTCCTCCAAACCCTACACCCCTCTCCATCTCTGTAACCTCCTCCAGCCCCTACACCCCTCCCTATCTCTGTAACCTCCTCCACGCACTACACCCCTCCCCATCATTGTAACCTCCTCCAGCCCCTACACCCCTCCCTATCTCTGTAACCTCCTCCAGCCCCTACACCCCTCCCTATCTCTGTAACCTCCTCCACCCACTATACCCCTCCCCATCACTGTAACCTCCTCCAGCCCCTACACCCCTATCTCTGTAACCTCCTCCAGCCCCTACACCCCTCTCTAACTCTGTAACCTCCTCCAGCCCCTACACCCCTACCTATCTCGGTAACCTCCTCCACCCACTACACCCCTCCCCATCACTGTAACCTCCTCCAGCCCCTACACCCCTATCTCTGTAACCTCCTCCAGCCCCTACACCCCTCCCTATCTCTGTAATCTCCTCCAGCCCTTACATCCCTCCCCTCCCTATCTCTGTAACCTCCTCCAGCCCCTACACCCCTATCTCTGTAACCTCCTCCAGCCCCTACACCCCCCCATCTCTCTAACCTCCTCCAGCCCCTACACCCCTCCCTATCTCTGTATCCTCCTCCAGCCCCTACACCCCTCCCCATCTCTGTAACCTCCTCCAGCCCCTACACCCCTCCCTATCTCTGTAACCTCCTCCAGCCTCTACACCACTCTCTATCTCTGTAACCTCCTTCAGCCCCTACAACCCCTCCCTATCTCTGTAACCTCCTCCAGTCCCTACACCCCTCCCTAGCTCTGTAACCTCCTCCAGCCCCTACACCCCTCCCTATCTCTGTAACCTCCTCCAGCCCCTACAACCCTCCCTATCTCTGTAACCTCCTCCAGCCCCTACACCCCTCCCTATCTCTGTAACCTCCTCCAGCCTCTACACCCCTCCCTATCTCTGTAACCTCCTCCAGCCCCTACACCCCTCCCCATCATTGTAACCTCCTCCAGCCCCTACACCCCTCCCTATCTCTGTAACCTCCTCCAGCCCCTACACCCCTCCCTATCTCCGTAACCTCCTCCAGTCCCTACACCCCTCCCTATCACTGTAACCTCCTCCAGTCCCTACACTCCTCCCTATCTCTGTAACCTCCTCCACACACTACACCCCTCCCCATCACTGTAACCTCCTCCAGCCCCTACACCCCTCCCTACCTCTGTAACCTCCTCCAGCCCCTACACCCCTCTCCATCTCTGTAACCTCCTCCAGCCCCTACACCCCTCCCTATCTCTGTAACCTCCTCCAGCCCCTACACCCCTCCCTATCTCTGTAACCTCCTCCAGCCCCTATACCACTCTCTATCTCTGTAAGCTCCTCCAGCCCCTACACCCCTCCCTATCTCTGTAACCTCCTCCAGTCCCTACACCCCTCCCTATCTCTGTAACTCCCTCCAGCCCCTACACCCCTCCCTATCTCTGTAACCTCCTCCAGCCCCTACACCCCTCCCTATCTCTGTAACCTCCTCCAGCCCCTACACCCCTCCCTATCTCTGTAACCTCCTCCAGCCACTACACCCCTCCCTATCTCTGTAACCTCCTCCAGCCCCTACACCCCTCCCTATCTCTGTAAACTCCTCCAGCCCCTAAATCCCTCGCCATCGTTGTAACCTCCTCCAGCCCCTACACCCCTCCCTATCTCTGTAACCTCCTCCAGCCCCTACACCCCTCCCTATCTCCGTAACCTCCTCCAGTCCCTACACCCCTCCCTATCACTGTAACCTCCTCCAGCCCCTACACCCCTCCCTATCTCTGTAACCTCCTCCAGCCCCTACACCCCTCCCTACCTCTGTAACCTCCTCCAAACCATACACCACTCTCCATCTCTGTAACCTCCTCCAGCCCCTACACCCCTCCCTATCTCTGTAACCTCCTCCAGCCCCTACACCCCTCGCCATCATTGTAACCTCCTCCAGCCCCTACACCCCTCCCTATCTCTGTAACCTCCTCCAGCCCCTACACCCCTCCCTATCTCTGTAACCTCCTCCACCTACTATAACCCTCCCCATCACTGTAACCTCCTCCAGCCCCTACACCCCTATCTCTGTAACCTCCTCCAGCCCCTACACCCCTCTCTATCTCTGTAACCTCCTCCAGCCCCTACACCCCTCCCTATCTCTGTAACCTCCTCCACCCACTACACCCCTCCCCATCACTGTAACCTCCTCCAGCCCCTACACCCCTATCTCTGTAACCTCCTCCAGCCCCTACACCCTTCCCTATCTCTGTAATCTCCTCCAGCCCTTACATCCCTCCCCTCCCTATCTCTGTAACCTCCTCCAGCCCCTACACCCCTATCTCTGTAACCTCCTCCAGCCCCTACACCCCTCCCTATCTCTGTATCCTCCTCCAGCCCCTACACCCCTCCCCATCTCTGTAACCTCCTCCAGGCCCTACACCACTCTCTATCTCTGTAACCTCCTCCAGCCCCTACAACCCCTCCCTATCTCCGTAACCTCCTCCAGTCCCTACACCCCTCCCTATCACTGTAACCTCCTCCAGCCCCTACACCCCTCCCTATCTCTGTAACCTCCTCCACACACTACACCCCTCCCCATCACTGTAACCTCCTCCAGCCCCTACACCCCTCCCTACCTCTGTAACCTCCTCCAAACCATACACCCCTCTCCATCTCTGTAACCTCCTCCAGACCCTACACCCCTCCCTATCTCTGTAACCTCCTCCAGCCCCTACACCCCTCCCCATCATTGTAACCTCCTCCAGCCCCTACAACCCTCCCTATCTCTGTAACCTCCTCCAGCCCCTACACCCCTCCCTATCTCTGTAACCTCCTCCACCCACTATACCCCTCCCCATCACTGTAACCTCCTCCAGCCCCTACACCCCTATCTCTGTAACCTCCTCCAGCCCCTACACCCCTCTCTATCTCTGTAACCTCCTCCAGCCCCTACACCCCTCCCTATCTCTGTAACCTCCTCCACCCACTACACCCCTCCCCATCACTGTAACCTCCTCCAGCCCCTACACCCCTATCTCTGTAACCTCCTCCAGCCCCTACACCCTTCCCTATCTCTGTAATCTCCTCCAGCCCTTACATCCCTCCCCTCCCTATCTCTGTAACCTCCTCCAGCCCCTACACCCCTATCTCTGTAACCTCCTCCAGCGCCTACACACCCCTATCTCTCTAACCTCCTCCAGCCCCTACACCCCTCCCTATCTCTGTATCCTCCTCCAGCCCCTACACCCCTCCCCATCTCTGTAACCTCCTCCAGCCCCTACACCCCTCCCTATCTCTGTAACCTCCTCCAGCCTCTACACCACTCTCTATCTCTGTAACCTCCTCCAGCCCCTACACCCCTCCCCATCATTGTAACCTCCTCCAGCCCCTACACCCCTCCCTATCTCTGTAACCTCCTCCAGCCCCTACACCCCTCCCTATCTCCGTAACCTCCTCCAGTCCCTACACCCCTCCCTATCACTGTAACCTGCTCCAGCCCCTACACCCCTCCCTATCTCTGTAACCTCCTCCACACACTGCACCCCTCCCCATCACTGTAACCTCCTCCAGCCCCTACACCCCTCCCTACCTCTGTAACCTCCTCCAGCCCCTACACCCCTCTCCATCTCTGTAACCTCCTCCAGCCCCTACACCCCTCCCTACCTCTGTAACCTCCTCCAAACCCTACACCCCTCTCCATCTCTGTAACCTCCTCCAGCCCCTACACCCCTCCCTATCTCTGTAACCTCCTCCACACACTACACCCCTCCCCATCATTGTAACCTCCTCCAGCCCCTACACCCCTCCCTATCTCTGTAACCTCATCCAGCCCCTACACCCCTCTGGTTCCCTTCCCGATTCTCTTCAATCTGTGTCCCCTCTGGTTACCGACCCTCTTGCCCAGTGGGAACAGTTTCTCCTTATTTATTCTGTCCGAACCCCTTTCCTGATTTTGAACGCCTCGATTCAATCTCCTCCCTGAACCTTCTCCGCTCTAAGGAGAACAATCCCAGCTTCTCCAGCCTCTCCACATGAACTGAAGCCCCTCATCCCTGGTCCCACTCGGGGTCAATCTCCCTCCGCACCCTCTCCCTCGATATCCTTCCTAAAGTGTGGGGCCTGGAACCGTTCTCCCACTGGGGCCTAACCAGGGGTTTATACAGGCTTTAACAGAACGTCCTTGCTTCTGTCCTCAATGTCTCTTCGGATGAACCCCAGGGTTCCATATAAAGCCTCCTCAACCTGTCCTGCCACTTGGAATTCACCAAGGAGACTTTGCCTTTGCTCCAAGAGAGTGTTCAACCTCATACCCCAACAGCCCTGGAACTGTCTGCTTTCAATTGGCTGTTGTCTTGAATTCACCCTCCCAGCACCAAAATCACCTCAAGTTGGAGGGGCCGAATGGTCTTCTCTGGTCCCTCTCGTTGCTCTCAACATGGCTTAAAGCCGCACAACACTGCCCTCTGCTGACACACTGAAGAACAACGGACCTCGGCAGCCTGTGTGACTCGAGCGTGGCGATTCCCACAATCCAGTCTCATTCCAACTGCCCCACTCCCCACCCAGCACCCAGCCCCACCGCCACTTGCCACTTCCCCATTCCAGGCCTTTCCCTTTGCTGCTCTGTCCATGTTGATCACTGGTGCAGTCAAAAGGTCGTGGATTCAAGTCCCACTCCTGAGCCCCATAACCCAGCCGAGATTCCTGGTACCAGTACTGAGGGAGTGCCGCACTGTCGGAGGGTCAGTACTGAGGGAGTGCCACACTGTCGGAGGGTCAGTACTGAGGGAGCGCCGCACTGTCGGAGGGTCAGTACTGAGGGAGCGCCGCACTGTCGGAGGGTCAGTACTGAGGGAGCACCGCACTGTCGGAGGGTCAGTACTGAGGGAGCACCGCACTGTCGGAGGGTCAGTACTGAGGGAGCACCGCACTGTCGGAGCATCAGCGCTGAGAGAGTGCCGCACTGTCGGAGGTGCCATCTTTCAGGGTGAGATGTTAAACCGAGGGCCCCGTCTGCCCTCTTGGGTCAATGTGAAAGATCCCATTCCCCTCAGGCCTTTCCCCACCTGAGGACATCCTGAAGCATTTCACAGCCAATGAGGTGCTACATTTTGCTGTGAGGTCACTGTTGTAAAGGAGGAAACAGGACAGCGAATTTGCGCAGAGCAAGATCGCAAAACGGGATCAACCATGATAACTGAGCGTTACGAGCTGAACGTTACGAGCTGAGCGTTACGAGCTGAGCGTTACGAGCTGAGCGTTACGAGCCGAGCGTTACGCGCTGAGCGTTACGAGCTGAGCGTTACGTGCCGAGCGTTACGAGCTGAGCGTTACGAGCTGAGCGTTACGAGCCGAGCGTTACGCGCTGAGCGTTACGCGCTGAGCGTTACAAGCCGAGTGTTACGAGCTGAGCGTTACGAGCTGAGCGTTACGAGCTGAGCGTTACAAGCCGAGCGTTACGCGCTAAGCGTTATGTACTGGGACGTGGGCAGAACTCTCCTGCTCCATTTCCAACAACGGCCATGGGATCTTCTGGGGGGGACAGAGAGAAGGGGACACCAAAGGGGGGGGTGTGGGGAGATTCTGGTGGGGGGGGGGTAGTGAGGCAAGAGTCCAGGGGGGTGTGGGGGAGAAACCTGGGTAGTGATGTGGGTGGGAGAGGGGCTGTTATTGGGGGTTGGGGAGAGACCCGGGCAGCGATGGGGGGGTTAGGGAGAGGCTGGGTGGGTAGGAAGGAGGAAGCCGAGGTGGGGGGGTGGAGGGGAGGGAGACAGTGAGGTTATTCTTGGCCTCTCAGTGGGTTTATTTCTTTTTCTTGAGTGAGCAGTACAGCGTCAAGAAACAGCAGAGCCCGTCTGAATAAAAATTACACCCATCTTTATTCCAGCAGCGCAGAACAGCACACGTGCACAGTGGAGGGGGGGAGACACACGTCAGCTTCAATTCCTCTTCTTCTTGGGAGTCTTGCTGGCGAGGGGAGGGGGGGGTCCTGCCTGATACAGGGTGGCAGACAGCTTGTTAACGTAGTACAGTCCGATCATGGAAAAGATGAAGCTACAGAGAGAGAGAGAAAGAGAGAGGAACCACACCATTAGTCAAAGGTCATGACTGATGACCCTGCTCGGGTCAAAGGCTCAGCTGACCGAATAATCCCCTCGACTGAAGCAGCCCGTGTCCAAATGCAGCAAGACCTGGACAATATCCAGGCTCGGGGCTGACAAGTGGCAAGTAACATTCACACCACAGAAGTGCCAGGAAATGACCATCTCCAACAAGAGAGAATCCAACCATCACCCCCTTGACATTCAATGGCATTACCATCACAATCCCCCACTATCAACATCCTGGGGGTTACCATTGACCAGAAACTGAACTGGACCAGCCATATAAATACTGTGGCTACAAGAGCAGGTCAGAGGCTGAGAATCCTGCAGTGAGTAACTCACCTCCTGACTCCCCAAAGCCTGTCCACCATCTACAAGGCACAAGTCAGGAGTGGGATGGAATACTCCCCACTTGCCTGGATGAGTGCAGCTCCCACAACACTCAAGAAGCTCGACACCATCCAGGACAAAGCAGCCCCGCTTGATCGGCTCCCCATCCACAAACATTCACTCCCTCCACCACCGACGCACAGTAGCAGCAGTGTGTGTACCATCTACAAGATGCACTGCAGCAACTCACCAAGGCTCCTTAGACAACACCTTCCAAACCCACGACCACTACCATCTAGAAGGACAAGGGCAGCAGACACATGGGGAACACCACCACCTGGAAGTTCCCCTCCAAGCCACTCACCATCCTGACTTGGAAATATATCGGCTGTTCCTTCACTGTCGCTGGGTTCAAATCCTGGAACTCCCTCTCTAACAGCACGGTGGGTGTACCTACACCACAGGGACTGCAGCAGCTCAAGAAGGCGGCTCACACCCACCTTCTCAAGGGGCAATTAGGGATGGGAAATAAATGCTGGGCCCAGCCAGCGACACCCACATCCCATAAATGAACAAAAAAAACTGCTGGAACAGAAACAGAAATAGCTGGAAAAACTCAGCAGGTCTGGCAGCATCAGTGGAGAAGAGCAAAGTTAACGTTTCGAGTCCTCATGACCCTTCAACAGAACTAAGTAAAAATAGGAAAGGGGTGAAATATAAGCTGGTTTAAGGTGGGGGGATGGGGGGAGAAGTGGGGGGGGGCGGTGGTGGTGGGTGGTTGTAGGGACAAGCAAGCAGTGATAGGTGGAGATAACCAAAAGATGTCACAGACAAAAGGACAAAGAGGTGCTGAAGGTGGTGATATTATCTAAAGAATGTGCTAATTAAGATTGGAGAGCAGGACAAGCAAGGTACAGATAGCTCTAGTGGGGGTGGGGTGGGGTGAAATAAACCATGGGTGGAATACATTTAAAAATAATGGAAATAAGTGGGAAAAGAAAAATCTATATAAATAATTGGAAAAAACAAAATGGAGGGGGAAGAATCGGAAAGGGGGTGGGGATAGAGGGGAGAGTTCATGATCTAAAATTGTTGAATTCAATATTCAGTCCGGAAGGCTGTAAAGGGCCTAGTCGGAAGATGAGGTGTTGTTCCTCCAGTTTGCATTGGGCTTCACTGGAACAATGCAGCAAGCCAAGGACAGACATGTGGGCAAGAGAGCAGGGTGGAGTGTTAAAATGGCAAGCGACAGGGAGGTCTGGAGGAGTGGACCAGGGTGTCCCGAAGGGAACGGTCCCTATGGAATGGTGCCGGGTGGGGAGGTGGGGGGGGTGGTGGGGTGGGGGTGGGGTGGGGGGGTGAAGGGAAGACGTGTTTGGTGGTGGCACCATGCTAGAGTTAGCGGAAATGGCGGAGGATGATCCTTTGAATGCCTGTCTCTTTATGGGGTATGTGGAACATTCCTTGTTCCAGTCCTACTCCAGCCCCCTTCCACAACTCTTTCTCCAGTACATCGATGATTACTTCGGTGCTGCTTCATGCTCTCGCCGGGACTTGGAAAAATTTATTAATTTTGTTTCCAATCTCCACCCTCCATCATTTTCACGTGGCCCATCTCTGACACTTCCCTTCCCTTCCTTGACCTCTCTGTCTCAATCTCTGGTGATAGACTGTCCACCAATATCCATTACAAACCCACCGACTACCACAGCTACCTCGACTACAGCTCCTCACACCCCGCTTCCTGTAAGTACTCCATCCCAATCTCTCAGTTCCTTCGCCTCCGTCGCATCTGTTCCGATGATGCTACCTTCAAAAACAGTTCCTCTGACATGTCCTCCTTCTTCCTTAACCGAGGTTTTCCACCCATGGTCATTGACAGGGCCCTCAATCGTGTCCGGCCCATCTCCCGCGCATCCGCCCTCACGCCTTCTCCTCCCTCCCAGAAACATGATAGGGTCCCTCTTTGTCCTCACTTATCACCCCACCAGCCTCCGCATTCAAAGGATCATCCTCCGCCATTTCTGCCAACTCCAGCATGATGCCACCACCAAACACATCTTCCCTTCACCCCCCGTCGGCATTCTGTAGGGATCATTCCCTCCAGGACACCCTGGTCCACTCCTCCATCACCCCCTACTCCTCAACCCCCACCTATGGCACCACCCCATGCCCACACCAAAGATGTAACACCTGCCCCTTCACTTCCTCTCTCCTCACCGTCCAAGGGCCCAAACACTCCTTTCAAGTGAAGCAGCATTTCACTTGCACTTCCCTCAATTTAGTCTACTGCATTTGTTGCTCCCAATGTGGTCTCCTCTACATTGGAGAGACCAAACGCAGACTGGGCGACCGCTTTGCAGAACACCTGCGGTCTGTCCGCAAGAATGACCCAGACCTCCCTGTCGCTTACCATTTCAACACTCCACCCTGCTCTCTTGCCCACATGTCTGTCCTTGGCTTGCTGCATTGTTCCAGTGAAGCCCAACGCAAACTGGAGGAACAGCACCTCATCTTCCGACTAGGCACTTTACAGCCTTCCGGACTGAATATTGAATTCAACAACTTTAGGTCTTGAACTCCCTCCTCCATCCCCACCCACTTTCTGTTTCTTCACCCTTCCTTTTGTTTTTCCAATAATTTATATAGATTTTTCTTTTCCCACCGATTTCCATTATTTTTAAATCTATACCTTTTATGCCCTTTTAGTCTTATTTCACCCCACCCCCACTAGAGCTGTACCTTGAGTGCCCTGCCATCCATTCTTAATTAGCACATTCGTTTAGATAATATCACCACCTTCCACACCTCTGTGTTCTTTTGTCTGTGACATCTTTTGATTATCTGCTCCTATCACTGCTTGCTTGTCCCTACAACCACCCCCACCACCCCTTCTGCCCCCACACACCCCCCACCTTAAACCAGCTTATATTTCACCCCTCTCCTTGGATTCAACCAGTTCTGCTGAAGGGTCATGAGGACTCGAAACGTCAACTCTTTTCTTCCCCGCCGATGCTGCCAGACCTGCTGAGTTTTTCCAGGTAATTCTGTTTCTGTTTTGGATTTCCAGCATCCGCAGTTTTTTGTTTTTAAAAACACTGCTGGCCCTGCCAGGCACCTCCTCCCTCCTCCCTCCTGAGGTGGGGAAACTCCCTGCGCAGGACTTTGATCCCTCCTAATCCTACCCGCCTCTGAAGATGCGGAACCCTGAGTCAGGCTATTCGACTGCCTGGGCCATCACCTGAGCACCAGAACTCCACGCAGGGAACACTTGGTTGATTTCCCCAGCAGGAACCAAGGTGGTACACTGCAATTCAGCAGCTTTCAGGCATGTACCACGAGATCACGGATCTGCCCTGATGACAAACCCTCACCAACCCCTCTTTCAGCAGGTTCAGGGCACCACACCTTCAGCATCAACTGCCCTTGGAGAGAGCAGAGTATACATTTACCAGAATTATACCAGGGCTATGGGGAGAGAGCAGGGCAGTGGGATTAGTCTAGGATTGATACAGGGCTATGGGGAGAGAGTGGGGCAGTGGGATTCGTTTGGGGACTGATACAGGGCCATGGGGAGAGAGCGGGTCAGTGGGATTAGTCTGGGATTGATACAGAGCTATGGGGAGAGAGTGGGGCAGTGGGATTAGTTTGGGGATTGATACAGGGCTATGGGGAGAGAGTGGGGCAGTGGGATTAGTCTGGGATTGATACAGGGCTATGGGGAGAGAGTGGGGCAGTGGGATTAGTTTGGGGATTGATACAGGGCTATGGGGAGAGAGCGGGGCAGTGGGATTCGTCTGGGATTGATACAGGGCTATGGGCAGAGAGTGGGGCAGTGGGATTAGTTTGGAGATTGATACAGGGCCATGGGGAGAGCTGGGCAGTGGGATTCGTTTGGGGTTTGATACAGGGCTATGGGGAGAACGGAGCAGTGGGATTAGTTTGGGGATTGACACAGTACTATGGGGGAGATAGTGGGGCAGTGGGATTAGTTTGGGGATTGATACAGGGCTATGGGGAGACAGCGGGACAGTGGGATTAGTTTGGGGTTTGATACAGGGCTATGGGGAGAGAGCGGGGCAGTGGGATTAGTTTGGGGATTGATACAGGGCTTTGGGTAGAGAGCGGGGCAGTGGGATTAGTTTGGGGATTGATACAGGGCTTTGGGGAGAGAGCGGGGGAGTGGGATTAGTTTGGGGATTGATACAGGGCTATGGGGAGACAGCGGGACAGTGGGATTAGTTTGGGGTTTGACACAGGGCTATGGGGAGAGAGCGGGGCAGTGGGATTAGTTTGGGGATTGATACAGGGCTTTGGGTAGAGAGCGGGGCAGTGGGATTAGTTTGGGATTGATACAGGGCTATGGGGAGAGAGCGGGGCAGTGGGATTAGTTTGGGGATTGACACAGGGCAATGGGGAGAGACCTGGGCAGTGGGATTAGTCTCGGATTGATACAGGGCTACGGGGAGAGAGTGGGGCAGTGGGATTAGTTGGGGACTGATACACGGCTATGGGGAGAAAGTGGGGCAGTGGGATTAGTCTCGGATTGATACAGGGCTATGGGGAGAGAGTGGGGGAGTGGGATTAGTTTGGGGATTGACACAGGGATATGGGGAGAGAGCGGGTCAGTGGGTTGCCTCAAGGAAAAGCCGGGAAACGCTCTGATAGCTGAATGGCCTCCTTCTTTGCCCTGTAATATTTATGATCCATTTAGACAGAGTGAGGTGATTGCTAGGCCATGAACAGATACTTACCAGGTAGTGACGCACACCCGGTGGATCAGGGCCGATGCAAAGAGAGACAGCAGCAAACACACTGTGACTAGGACAAAAGGAAGAGACAATTCAGCTCTGAATAACCCGCATACCACAGCCAAGGGATTTATTCAATCTCAGGGCTGCACTGTTAAAGATCACAACTCAAAATGGCACCAGGCCTGTTTTTAAAGGAGCAGGGAGGGGGTCGTTCACATCAGGTGTACTGGTTCACTCTGCACAGCACATCAAGATCCACTTGCTTCTCTGCATTCTCCCAGAGTCCCTAACGTTGTCTACACTTCTTTCAGCCAGGCCAACATTGGGAGAATCACACACTCCAGAGAGCCCCAGTAAATACTGACAAACTCCCCGAGAGACGCGGTAAATACTGACACACTCCCCGGGAGCCCCCTGTAAATACTGACCCACTCACCGGGGACCCCCTGTAAATACTGACACACTCCCCGGGGACCCCCTGTAAATACTGACACACTCCCCGGGGACCTCCTGTAAATACTGACACACTCCCCAGGGACCTCCTATAAATACTGACACACTCCCCGGGGACCCCCTGTAAATACTGACACACTCTCAGGGTTCCCTGTAAATACTGACACACTCCCCGGGGACCCCCTGTAAATACTGACACACTCCCCAGGGACCCCCTGTAAATACTGACACACTCCCCGGGGACCCCCTGTAAATACTGACACACTCCCTGGGGACCCCCTGTAAATACCGACACACTCCCCAGGGACCCGCTGTAAATACTGACACTCCCCAGGGACCCCCTGTAAATACTGACACATTCCTTGGGGACACCCTGTAAATACTGACACACTCCCTGGGGACTCATTGTAAATACTGACACACTCCCTGGGGACCCCCTGTAAATACTGACACACTCACCGAGAGACCCGGTAAATACTGCCACACTCCCCGGGGACCCCCTGTAAGTACTGACACACTCCGCATGACCCCCTGTAAATACTGACACACTCCCCGAGAGACCCGGTAAATACTCACACACTCCCCGGGGACCCCCTGGAAATACTGACACATTCCCCATGACCCCCGGGAAATAGTGACACACTCACCGAGTGACCCGGTAAATACTGACACACTCCCCAAAACCCCCTGTAAATACTGACACACTCACCGAGTGACCCGGTAAATACTGACACACTCCCCAAAACCGCCTGTAAATACTGACACACTCACCGAGTGACCCGGTAAATACTGACACACTCCCCGGGGACCCGCTGTAACTGCTGACACACTCCCCGGGGACGCCCTGTAAATACTGACACACTCCCCGGGGACCGCCTGTAAATACTGACACACTCCCCAGGACCCCCTGTAAATAGTGACACACTCCCCCAGAGACCCGGAAACTACTGACACACTCCCCGGGGACGCCCTGTAAATACTGACACATACCCCGGGGAGCCCCTGTAAATACTGACACACTCCCCGGGGACTCCCTGTAAATACTGACACACTCCCCGAGAGACCCGGTAAATAGTGACACACTACCCGGGGAGTCACTGTAAATACTGACACACTCCCCGGGGAGCCCATGTAAATACTGACACACTCCCCGAGAGACCCGGTAAATACTGACACACTACCCGGGGAGTCCCTGTAAATGCTGACACACTCCTCGGGGAGTCCATGTAAATACTGACAAGCTCCCCGGGGACACCCTGTAAATACTGACACGCTCCCCGGGGACACCCTGTAAATACTGACACGCTCCCCGGGGAGTCCCTGTAAATACTGACACAGTCCCCGGGGAGTCCCAGTAAATACTGACACACTCCCCGGGGAGACCCAGTAAATACTGACACACTCCCCGGGGACCCCTGCAAATACTGACACACTCCCCGGGGAGTACCTGTAAATACTGACACACTCCCCGAGAGACCCGGTAAATACTCACACAATCCCCGGGGACCCCCTGTAAATACTGACACACTACCCGGGAAGTCCCTGCAAATACTGGCACACTCCCCAGGGACCTACTGTAAATACCGACACACACCCCGGGGAACCACTGTAAATACTGACACACTCCCCGGAGACCCCCCTGTAAATACTGACACACTCCCCGGGGACCCCATGTAAATACTGACACACAACCCGGGGACCAACTGTAAATACTGACACAGCCCCCGAGAGACCCGGTTAATAATGACACACTCCCCGGGGACGCCCCGTAAATACTGACACACTCGCCGGAGGCCCCCCTGTAAATACTGACACACTCCCCGGGGACCCCCTGTAAATACTGACACACAACCCGGGGACCAACTGTAAATACTGACACAAAACCCGAGAGACCCGGTTAAAACTGACACACTCCCCAGGGACGCCCTGTAAATACTGACACACTGCCTGGGGACACCCTGTAAATACTGACACACTCCCCAGGGACCCCCTGTAAATACTGACACACTCCCCGGGGACCCCCTATAAATACAGACACATTCCCTGGGGACACCCCGTAAATACTGACACACTCCCCGGGGAGCCCCTGTAAATACTGACAAACTCCCCGGGGACCCCCTGTAGATACTGACACACTCCCCAAGAGATCCGGTAAATACTGACACACTCCCCGTGGACACCCTGTAAATACTGACACACTCCCCGGGGACCGCCTGTAAATGCTGACACACTCCCCGGGGAGTCCCTGTAAATACTGACACACTCCCCGGGAAGTGCCTGTAAATACTGACACACTCCCCAGGGACCCACTGCAAATACTGACACACGCCCCGGGGTATCCCTGTAAATACTGACACACACCCCAGGGAACGCCAGGAAATACTAACACACTCCCAGGCGACCCCCTGTAAATACTGACACACTCCCCGGGACACCCTGCAAATACTGACACACAACCCGGGGACCAACTGTAAATACTGACACACTCCCCGAGAGACCCGGTTAATACTGACACACTCCCCGGGGACACCCTGTAAACACTGACACAACCCCCGGAGACCCCCTGTAAATACTGACACACTCCCTGGGGACACCCTGTAAATACTGACATACTCCCCAGGGACCCCCTGTAAATACTGACACAATCCCCGGGGAGCCCCTGTAAATACTGACACACTCCCCGGGGACCCCCTGTAAATACTGACACATTCCCTGGGGACACCCTGTAAATACTGACACACTCCCCGGGGAGCCCCTGTAAATACTGACACACTCCGCAGGGACCCCCTGTAAATACTGACACACTCCCCAGGGACCCCCTGTAAATACTGACACACTCCCCAGGGACCCCCTGTAAATACTGACACACTCCCCAAGACAACCGGTAAATACTGACACACTCCTCGTGGACACCCTGTAAATACTGACACACTCCCCGGGGTGTCCCTGTAAATACTGACACACTCCCCGGGGACCCGCTGCAAATACTGACACAATCCCCGGGGAGTCCCTGTAAAAACTGACACACACCCCAAGGAACCCCAGTAAATACTAACACACTCCCCGGCGACCCCCTGTAAATACTGACACACTCCCTGGGGTTTCCCCTGTAAATACTGACACACTCCCCATGGACCCCTTGTAAATACTGACACACTCCCCAGGGACCCCCTGTAAATACTGACACACTCCCCAAGACATCCGGTAAATACTGACACACTCCTCGTGGACACCCTGTAAATACTGACACACTCCCCGGGGAGTCCCTGTAAATACTGACACACTCCCCGGGGTGTCCCTGTAAATACCGACACACTCCCCGGGGACCCGCTGCAAATACTGACACACTCCCCGGGGAGTCCCTGAAAAAACTGACACACACCCCAAGGAACCCCAGTAAATACTAACACACTCCCCGGCGACCCCCTGTAAATACTGACACACTAACCGGGACTCCCTGTAAATACTGACACACTCCCCGGGGACCCCTTGTAAATACCGACACACTCCCCGGGGACCCCCTGTAAATACCGACACACTCCCCGGGGACCCCCTGTATACACTGACACACTCCCCGGGGACCTACTGTAAATACTGACACACTCCCCGGGGACCCCCTGTAAATACTGACACACTCCCCGGGGACCCGATGTAAATGCTGACACATTTCCCGGGTACCCCCTGTAAATACTGACACACTCCTCACGGACCCCCTGCAAATACTGACACACTCCCCAGGACCCCCTGTAAATACTGACACACTCCGCAGGACCCCCTGTAGATACTGACACACTCCCCGAGAGACCCGGTAAATACTGACACACTCCCCGGGGACGCCCTGTAAATACTGACACAATCCCCGGGGAGCCCCTGTAAATACTGACACACTCCCTGGGGACTCCCTGCAAATACTGACACATTCCCTGGGGACACCCTGTAAATACTGACACACTCCCCGGGGAGCCCCTGTAAATACTGACACACTCCGCAGGGACCCCCTGTAAATACTGACACACTCCCCAGGGACCCCCTGTAAATACTGACACACTCCCCAAGACAACCGGTAAATACTGACACACTCCTCGTGGACACCCTGTAAATACTGACACACTCCCCGGGGAGTCCCTGTAAATACTGACACACTCCCCGGGGTGTCCCTGTAAATACAGACACACTCCCCGGGGACCCGCTGCAAATACTGACACAATCCCCGGGGAGTCCCTGTAAAAACTGACACACACCCCAAGGAACCCCAGTAAATGCTAACACACTCCCGGGCGACCCCCTGTAAATACTGACACACTCCCCGGGATTCCCTGTAAATACTGACACACTCCCCAGGGAGCCCTTGTAAATACTGACACACTCCCCAGGGACCCCCTGTAAATACTGACACACTCCCCAAGACATCCGGTAAATACTGACACACTCCTCGTGGACACCCTGTAAATACTGACACACTCCCCGGGGAGTCCCTGTAAATACTGACACACTCCCCGGGGTGTCCCTGTAAATACTGACACACTCCCCGGGGACCCGCTGCAAATACTGACACACTCCCCGGGGAGTCCCTGAAAAAACTGACACACACCCCAAGGAACCCCAGTAAATACTAACACACTCCCCGGCGACCCCCTGTAAATACTGACACACTAACCGGGACTCCCTGTAAATACTGACACACTCCCCGGGGACCCCCTGTAAATACCGACACACTCCCCGGGGACCCCCTGTAAATACTGACACACTCCCCGGGGACCTACTGTAAATACTGACACACTCCCCGGGGACCCGATGTAAATGCTGACACATTTCCCGGGTACCCCCTGTAAATACTGACACACTCCTCACGGACCCCCTGCAAATACTGACACACTCCCCAGGACCCCCTGTAAATACTGACACACTCCGCAGGACCCCCTGTAGATACTGACACACTCCCCGAGAGACCCGGTAAATACTGACACACTCCCCGGGGACGCCCTGTAAATACTGACACAATCCCCGGGGACCCCCTGTAAATACTGACACACTCCCTGGGGACTCCCTGCAAATACTGACACACTCCCCAGGGACCCCCTGTAAATACTGACACACTCCCCAGGGACCCCCTGTAAATACTGACAAACTCTCCAGGGACCCCCTGTAAATACTGACACACTCCCCGGGGACCCCCTGTAAATACTAACACACTCCCCGGGGACCCCCTGTTAATACTGACACACTCCCCAAGAGACCCGGTAAATACTGACACACTCCCCGTGGGCCCCCTGTAAATACTGACACACTCCCCGGGGACACCCTATAAAGACTGACACACTCCCTAGGGACACCCTGTAAATACTGACACACTCCCCGGGACACCCTGCAAATACTGACACACAACCCGGGGACCAACTGTAAATACTGACACACTCCCCGAGAGACCCGGTTAATACTGACACACTCCCCGGGGACACCCTGTAAACACTGACACAACCCCCGAGACCCCCTGTAAATACTGACACAATCCCCGGGGAGCCCCTGTAAATACTGACACACTCCCCGGGGACCCCCTGTAAATACTGACACATTCCCTGGGGACACCCTGTAAATACTGACACACTCCCCGGGGAGCCCCTGTAAATACTGACACACTCCGCAGGGACCCCCTGTAAATACTGACACACTCCCCAGGGACCCCCTGTAAATACTGACACACTCCCCAAGACAACCGGTAAATACTGACACACTCCTCGTGGACACCCTGTAAATACTGACACACTCCCCGGGGTGTCCCTGTAAATACTGACACACTCCCCGGGGACCCGCTGCAAATACTGACACAATCCCCGGGGAGTCCCTGTAAAAACTGACACACACCCCAAGGAACCCCAGTAAATACTAACACACTCCCCGGCGACCCCCTGTAAATACTGACACACTCCCCGGGATTCCCTGTAAATACTGACACACTCCCCAGGGACCCCTTGTAAATACTGACACACTCCCCAGGGACCCCCTGTAAATACTGACACACTCCCCAAGACATCCGGTAAATACTGACACACTCCTCGTGGACACCCTGTAAATACTGACACACTCCCCGGGGAGTCCCTGTAAATACTGACACACTCCCCGGGGTGTCCCTGTAAATACCGACACACTCCCCGGGGACCCGCTGCAAATACTGACACACTCCCCGGGGAGTCCCTGAAAAAACTGACACACACCCCAAGGAACCCCAGTAAATACTAACACACTCCCCGGCGACCCCCTGTAAATACTGACACACTAACCGGGACTCCCTGTAAATACTGACACACTCCCCGGGGACCCCTTGTAAATACCGACACACTCCCCGGGGACCCCCTGTAAATACCGACACACTCCCCGGGGACCCCCTGTATACACTGACACACTCCCCGGGGACCTACTGTAAATACTGACACACTCCCCGGGGACCCCCTGTAAATACTGACACACTCCCCGGGGACCCGATGTAAATGCTGACACATTTCCCGGGTACCCCCTGTAAATACTGACACACTCCTCACGGACCCCCTGCAAATACTGACACACTCCCCAGGACCCCCTGTAAATACTGACACACTCCGCAGGACCCCCTGTAGATACTGACACACTCCCCGAGAGACCCGGTAAATACTGACACACTCCCCGGGGACGCCCTGTAAATACTGACACAATCCCCGGGGAGCCCCTGTAAATACTGACACACTCCCTGGGGACTCCCTGCAAATACTGACACATTCCCTGGGGACACCCTGTAAATACTGACACACTCCCCGGGGAGCCCCTGTAAATACTGACACACTCCGCAGGGACCCCCTGTAAATACTGACACACTCCCCAGGGACCCCCTGTAAATACTGACACACTCCCCAAGACAACCGGTAAATACTGACACACTCCTCGTGGACACCCTGTAAATACTGACACACTCCCCGGGGAGTCCCTGTAAATACTGACACACTCCCCGGGGTGTCCCTGTAAATACAGACACACTCCCCGGGGACCCGCTGCAAATACTGACACAATCCCCGGGGAGTCCCTGTAAAAACTGACACACACCCCAAGGAACCCCAGTAAATGCTAACACACTCCCGGGCGACCCCCTGTAAATACTGACACACTCCCCGGGATTCCCTGTAAATACTGACACACTCCCCAAGGACCCCTTGTAAATACTGACACACTCCCCAGGGACCCCCTGTAAATACTGACACACTCCCCAAGACATCCGGTAAATACTGACACACTCCTCGTGGACACCCTGTAAATACTGACACACTCCCCGGGGAGTCCCTGTAAATACTGACACACTCCCCGGGGTGTCCCTGTAAATACTGACACACTCCCCGGGGACCCGCTGCAAATACTGACACACTCCCCGGGGAGTCCCTGAAAAAACTGACACACACCCCAAGGAACCCCAGTAAATACTAACACACTCCCCGGCGACCCCCTGTAAATACTGACACACTAACCGGGACTCCCTGTAAATACTGACACACTCCCCGGGGACCCCTTGTAAATACCGACACACTCCCCGGGGACCCCCTGTATACACTGACACACTCCCCGGGGACCTACTGTAAATACTGACACACTCCCCGGGGACCCGATGTAAATGCTGACACATTTCCCGGGTACCCCCTGTAAATACTGACACACTCCTCACGGACCCCCTGCAAATACTGACACACTCCCCAGGACCCCCTGTAAATACTGACACACTCCCCAGGACCCCCTGTAAACACTGACACACTCCACTAGAGACCCGGTAAATACAGACACACTACCCGTGAGGCCCTGTAAATACTGACACAATCCCCGGGGACCCCCTGTAAATACTGACACACTCCCTGGGGACTCCCTGCAAATACTGACACACTCCCCAGGGACCCCCTGTAAATACTGACACACTCCCCAGGGACCCCCTGTAAATACTGACAAACTCTCCAGGGACCCCCTGTAAATACTGACACACTCCCCGGGGACCCCCTGTAAATACTAACACACTCCCCGGGGACCCCCTGTTAATACTGACACACTCCCCAAGAGACCCGGTAAATACTGACACACTCCCCGTGGGCCCCCTGTAAATACTGACACACTCCCCGGGGACACCCTATAAAGACTGACACACTCCCTAGGGACACCCTGTAAATACTGACACACTCCCCGGGGAGCCTCTGTAAATACTGAGACACTCCCCGGGGACCCCCTGTAAATACTGACACACTCCCCAAGAGACCCGGTAAATACTGACACACTCCCCGTGGACCCCCTGCAAATACTGACACACTCCACTGCGACCGCCTGTAAATGCTGACACACTCCCCGGGGAGTCCCTGTAAATACAGAAACACTCCCCGGGGACCCCCTGTAAATACTGACACACTCCCCGAGAGACCCGGTAAATCCTGACACACTCCCCAGGACGCCCTGTAAATACTGACACACTCCCCAGGACCCCGTGTAAATACTGACACACTCACCGAGAGACACCCTGTAAATACTGACACACTTCACGGATACCCCCAGTATATAGTGACCCACTCCCCGGGGAAGCCCTGTAAATACTGACACACTCCCCGGGGACCCACTGTAAATACTGACACACTCCCCGGGGACCACCTGTAAATACTGACACACTCCCCGGGGACACCCTA
Organism: Carcharodon carcharias; assembly: GCF_017639515.1. Lineage (NCBI taxonomy): Eukaryota > Metazoa > Chordata > Chondrichthyes > Lamniformes > Lamnidae > Carcharodon > Carcharodon carcharias. The sequence continues at coordinate 648,005 of NW_024470737.1, forward strand.
TAAAGACTGACACACCCCCTAGGGACACCCTGTAAATACTGACACACTCCCCGGGGAGCCTCTGTAAATACTGACACACTCCCCGGGGACCCCCTGTAAATACTGACACACTCCCCGGGGACCCCCTGTAAATAGTGACACACTCCCCGGGGACACCCGGTAAATACTGACACACTCCTCACGGACCCCCTGTAAATACTAACACACTCCCCAGGGACCCCCTGTAAATACTGACACACTCCCCAGGACCCCCTGCAAATATTGACACACTCCCCAGGACCCCCTGTAAATACAGACACACTCCCCGAGAGACCCGGTAAATACTGACACACTCCCCAGGGACGCCCTGCAAATACTGACACACTCCCCGGGGACCCCTGTAAATACTGACACACTCCCTGGGGACCCCCTGTAAATACTGACACTCTCCCCGGCGACTCACCTGCAAATACTGACACACTCCCCGGGGACCCCCTGTAAATACTGACACACTCCCCGGGTAACCCCTGTAAATACTGACACACTCCCCAGGACCCCCTGTAAATACTGACAAACTCCCCGGGGACCCCCTGTAAATACTGACACACTCCCCGGGGAACCCCTGTAAATACTGACACACTCCCCAGGACCCCCTGTAAATACTGACAAACTCCCCGGGGACGCCCCTGTAAATACTGACACACTCCCCAAGAGACCCGGTAAATACTGACGCACTCCCCGTGGACCCCCTGTAAATACTGACACACTCCCCGGCGACCGCCTGTAAATGCTGACACACTCCCCGGGGAATCCCTGTAAATACTGACACAATCCCCTGGGAGTCCCTGTAAATACTGACACACTCCCCGGGGACCCCCTGAAACTACTGACACACTCCCCAGGGAGTCCCTGTAAATACTGACACACTCCTCGGGGAGTCCCTGTAAATACTGAAACACTCACCAGGGAGTCCCTGTAAATACTGACACACTCCCCGAGAGACCCGGTAAATCCTGACACACTCCCCAGGACGCCCTGTAAATACTGACACACTCCCCAGGACCCCCTGTAAATACTGACACACTCCCCGAGAGACACCTTGTAAATACTGACACACTTCACGGATACCCCCAGTAAATAGTGACACACTCCCCGGGGAAGCCCTGTAAATACTGACACACTACCCGGGGACCGCCTGTAAATACTGACACACTCCCCGGGGACCTACTGTGAATACTGACACACTCCCCGGGGACCCCCTGTAAATACTGACACACTCCCCGGGGAACCGATGTAAATACTGACACATTTCCCGGGTACCCCCTGTAAATACTGAAACACTCCTTACGGACCCCCTGCAAATACTGACACACTCCCCAGGACCCCCTGTGAATACTGGCACACTCCGCAGGACCCCCTGTAGATACTGACACACTCCCCAGGGACCCCCTGTAAATACTGACACACTCTCCAGGGACCCCCTGTAAATACTGACACACTCCCCGGGGACCCCCTGTAAATACTTACACACTCCCCGGGGACCCCCTGTAAATACTGACAAACTCCCCGGGGAGTCCCTGTAAATACTGACACACTCCCCGGGGAGTCCCTGTAAATACTGACACACTCCCCGTGGTGTCCCTGTAAATACTGACACACTCCCCGGGGACCCGCTGCAAATACTGACACTCCCCGGGAAGTCCCTGTAAAAACTGACACACACCCCAGGGAACCCCAGTAAATACTAACACACTCCCCGGCGACCCCCTGTAAATACTGACACACTCCCCGGGACTCCCTGTAAATTCCGACACACTCCCCGGGGACCCCCTGTAAATACCGACACACTCCCCGGGGACCCCCTGTAAATACCGACACACTCCCCGGGGAGTCCCTGTAAATACTGACACACTCCCCAGGGACCCCCTGTAAATACTGACACACTCCCCGAGAGACACCCTGTAAATACTGACACACTTCACGGATACCCCCAGTAAATAGTGACACACTCCCCGGGGAAGCCCTGTAAATACTGACACACTACCCGGGGACCGCCTGTAAATACTGACACACTCCCCGGGGACCTACTGTAAATACTGACACACTCCCCGGGGACCCCCTGTAAATACTGACACACTCCCCGGGGACCCGATGTAAATGCTGACACATTTCCCGGGTACCCCCTGTAAATACTGACACACTCCTCACGGACCCCCTGCAAATACTGACACACTCCCCAGGACCCCCTGTAAATACTGACACACTCCGCAGGACTCCCTGTAGATACTGACACACTCCCCGAGAGACCCGGTAAATACTGACACACTCCCCGGGGACGCCCTGTAAATACTGACACAATCCCCGGGGACCCCCTGTAAATACTGACACACTCCCCAGGGACTCCCTGCAAATACTGACACACTCCCCAGGGACCCCCTGTAAATACTGACACACTCCCCAGGGACCCCCTGTAAATACTGACACACTCTCCAGGGACCCCCTGTAAATACTGACACACTCCCCGGGGACCCCCTGTAAATACTAACACACTCCCCGGGCCCCCCTGTTAATACTGACACACTCCCCAAGAGACCCGGTAAATACTGACACACTCCCCGTGGACCCCCTGTAAATACTGACACACTCCCCGGGGACACCCTATAAAGACTGACACACTCCCTAGGGACACCCTGTAAATACTGACACACTCCCCGGGGAGCCTCTGTAAATACTGAGACACTCCCCGGGGACCCCCTGTAAATACTGACACACTCCCCAAGAGACCCGGTAAATACTGACACACTCCCCGTGGACCCCCTGCAAATACTGACACACTCCACTGCGACCGCCTGTAAATGCTGACACACTCCCCGGGGAGTCCCTGTAAATACAGAAACACTCCCCGGGGACCCCCTGTAAATACTGACACACTCCCCGAGAGACCCGGTAAATCCTGACACACTCCCCAGGACGCCCTGTAAATACTGACACACTCCCCAGGACCCCGTGTAAATACTGACACACTCACCGAGAGACACCCTGTAAATACTGACACACTTCACGGATACCCCCAGTATATAGTGACCCACTCCCCGGGGAAGCCCTGTAAATACTGACACACTCCCCGGGGACCCACTGTAAATACTGACACACTCCCCGGGGACCACCTGTAAATACTGACACACTCCCCGGGGACACCCTATAAAGACTGACACACCCCCTAGGGACACCCTGTAAATACTGACACACTCCCCGGGGAGCCTCTGTAAATACTGACACACTCCCCGGGGACCCCCTGTAAATACTGACACACTCCCCGGGGACCCCCTGTAAATAGTGACACACTCCCCGGGGACACCCGGTAAATACTGACACACTCCTCACGGACCCCCTGTAAATACTAACACACTCCCCAGGGACCCCCTGTAAATACTGACACACTCCCCAGGACCCCCTGTAAATATTGACACACTCCCCAGGACCCCCTGTAAATACAGACACACTCCCCGAGAGACCCGGTAAATACTGACACACTCCCCAGGGACGCCCTGCAAATACTGACACACTCCCCGGGGACCCCTGTAAATGCTGACACACTCCCTGGGGACCCCCTGTAAATACTGACACACTCCCCGGGGACACCCTGCAAATACTGACACACTCCCCGGGGACCCCCTGTAAATACTGACACACTCCCCAGGGACCCCCTGTAAATACTGACACACTCCCCAGGGACCCCCTGTAAATACTGACACACACCCCGGGGACCCCCTGTAAATACTGACACACTCCCCGGGGAACCCCTGTAAATACTGACACACTCCCCGGGGACCCCCTGTAAATACTGACACACTCCCCGGGGACCCCCTGTAAATACTGACACACTCCCCAAGAGACCCGGTAAATACTGACGCACTCCCCGTGGACCCCCTGTAAATACTGACACACTCCCCGGCGACCGCCTGTAAATGCTGACACACTCCCCGGGGAATCCCTGTAAATACTGACACAATCCCCTGGGAGTCCCTGTAAATACTGACACACTCCCCGGGGACCCCCTGAAACTACTGACACACTCCCCAGGGAGTCCCTGTAAATACTGACACACTCCTCGGGGAGTCCCTGTAAATACTGAAACACTCACCAGGGAGTCCCTGTAAATACTGACACACTCCCCGAGAGACCCGGTAAATCCTGACACACTCCCCAGGACGCCCTGTAAATACTGACACACTCCCCAGGACGCCCTGTAAATACTGACACACTCCCCAGGACCCCCTGTAAATACTGACACACTCCCCGAGAGACACCTTGTAAATACTGACACACTTCACGGATACCCCCAGTAAATAGTGACACACTCCCCGGGGAAGCCCTGTAAATACTGACACACTACCCGGGGACCGCCTGTAAATACTGACACACTCCCCGGGGACCTACTGTGAATACTGACACACTCCCCGGGGACCCCCTGTAAATACTGACACACTCCCCGGGGAACCGATGTAAATACTGACACATTTCCCGGGTACCCCCTGTAAATACTGAAACACTCCTTACGGACCCCCTGCAAATACTGACACACTCCCCAGGACCCCCTGTGAATACTGGCACACTCCGCAGGACCCCCTGTAGATACTGACACACTCCCCAGGGACCCCCTGTAAATACTGACACACTCTCCAGGGACCCCCTGTAAATACTGACACACTCCCCGGGGACCCCCTGTAAATACTTACACACTCCCCGGGGACCCCCTGTAAATAATGACAAACTCCCCGGGGAGTCCCTGTAAATACTGACACACTCCCCGGGGAGTCCCTGTAAATACTGACACACTCCCCGTGGTGTCCCTGTAAATACTGACACACTCCCCGGGGACCCGCTGCAAATACTGACACTCCCCGGGAAGTCCCTGTAAAAACTGACACACACCCCAGGGAACCCCAGTAAATACTAACACACTCCCCGGCGACCCCCTGTAAATACTGACACACTCCCCGGGACTCCCTGTAAATTCTGACACACTCCCCGGGGACCCCCTGTAAATACTGACAAACTCCCCGGGGACCCCCTGTATATACTGACACGCTCCCCGGGGAGTCCCTGTAAATACTGACACACTCCCCAGGGACCCCCTGTAAATACTGACACACTCCCCGAGAGACACCCTGTAAATACTGACACACTTCACGGATACCCCCAGTAAATAGTGACACACTCCCCGGGGAAGCCCTGTAAATACTGACACACTACCCGGGGACCGCCTGTAAATACTGACACACTCCCCGGGGACCTACTGTAAATACTGACACACTCCCCGGGGACCCCCTGTAAATACTGACACACTCCCCGGGGACCCGATGTAAATGCTGACACATTTCCCGGGTACCCCCTGTAAATACTGACACACTCCTCACGGACCCCCTGCAAATACTGACACACTCCCCAGGACCCCCTGTAAATACTGACACACTCCGCAGGACTCCCTGTAGATACTGACACACTCCCCGAGAGACCCGGTAAATACTGACACACTCCCCGGGGACGCCCTGTAAATACTGACACAATCCCCGGGGACCCCCTGTAAATACTGACACACTCCCCAGGGACTCCCTGCAAATACTGACACACTCCCCAGGGACCCCCTGTAAATACTGACACACTCCCCAGGGACCCCCTGTAAATACTGACACACTCTCCAGGGACCCCCTGTAAATACTGACACACTCCCCGGGGACCCCCTGTAAATACTAACACACTCCCCGGGCCCCCCTGTTAATACTGACACACTCCCCAAGAGACCCGGTAAATACTGACACACTCCCCGTGGACCCCCTGTAAATACTGACACACTCCCCGGGGACACCCTATAAAGACTGACACACTCCCTAGGGACACCCTGTAAATACTGACACACTCCCCGGGGAGCCTCTGTAAATACTGAGACACTCCCCGGGGACCCCCTGTAAATACCGACACACTCCCCAAGAGACCCGGTAAATACTGACACACTCCCCGTGGACCCCCTGCAAATACTGACACACTCCCCTGCGACCGCCTGTAAATGCTGACACACTCCCCGGGGAGTCCCTGTAAATACTGACACACTCCCCGAGAAACCCGGTAAATCCTGACACACTCCCCAGGACGCCCTGTAAATACTGACACACTCCCCAGGACCCCGTGTAAATACTGACACACTCCCCGAGAGACACCCTGTAAATACTGACACACTTCACGGATACCCCCAGTAAATAGTGACACACTCCCCGGGGAAGCTCTGTAAATACTGACACACTCCCCGGGGACCCACTGTAAATACTGACACACTCCCCGGGGACCACCTGTAAATACTGACACACTCCCCGGGGACCCGATGTAAATACTGACACATTTCCCGGGTACCCCCTGTAAATACTGACACACTCCCCGGGGACCCCTTGTAAATAGTGACACACTCCCCGGGGACACCCGGTAAATACTGACACACTCCTCACGGACCCCCTGTAAATACTAACACACTCCCCAGGGACCCCCTGTAAATACTGACACACTCCCCAGGACCCCCTGTAAATATTGACACACTCCCCAGGACCCCCTGTAAATACAGACACACTCCCCGAGAGACCCGGTAAATACTGACACACTCCCCGGGGACACCCTGCAAATACTGACACACTCCCCGGGGACCCCTGTAAATACTGACACACTCCCCGGGGACACCCTGCAAATACTGACACACTCCCCGGGGACACCCTGCAAATACTGACACACTCCCCGGGGACCCCCTGTAAATACTGACACACTCCCCAGGGACCCCCTGTAAATACTGACACACTCCCCAGGGACCCCCTGTAAATACGGACACACACCCCGGGGACCCCCTGTAAATACTGACACACTCCCCGGGGACCCCCTGTAAATACTGACACACTCCCCGGGGACCCCCTGTAAATACTGACACACTCCCCGGGTACCCCCTGTAAATACTGACACACTCCCCGGGGACCCCCTGTAAATACTGACACACTCCCCGGGGACCCCCTGTAAATACTGACACGCTCCCCGGGGACCCCCTGTAAATACTGACACACTCCCCAAGAGACCCAGTAAATACTGACGCACTCCCCGTGGACCCCCTGTAAATACTGACACAGTCCCCGGCGACCGCCTGTAAGTGCTGACACACTCCCCAGGGTCCCCCTGTAAATACTGACACACTCCCCAGGGAACCCCTGTAAATACTGACACACTCCCCAGGGACCCACTGTAAATACTGACACACTCCCAAGTAATTCCCTGTAAATACTGACACACTCCCCGGGGAGTCCCTGTAAATACTGACACACTCCCCGGGGAGTCCCTGTAAATACTGACACACTCCCCGGGGAGCCTCTGTAAATACTGAGACACTCCCCGGGGACCCCCTGTAAATACCGACACACTCCCCAAGAGACCCGGTAAATACTGACACACTCCCCGTGGACCCCCTGCAAATACTGACACACTCCCCTGCGACCGCCTGTAAATGCTGACACACTCCCCGGGGAGTCCCTGTAAATACTGACACACTCCCCGAGAGACCCGGTAAATCCTGACACACTCCCCAGGACGCCCTGTAAATACTGACACACTCCCCAGGACCCCGTGTAAATACTGACACACTCCCCGAGAGACACCCTGTAAATACTGACACACTTCACGGATACCCCCAGTAAATAGTGACACACTCCCCGGGGAAGCTCTGTAAATACTGACACACTCCCCGGGGACCCACTGTAAATACTGACACACTCCCCGGGGACCACCTGTAAATACTGACACACTCCCCGGGGACCCGATGTAAATACTGACACATTTCCCGGGTACCCCCTGTAAATACTGACACACTCCCCGGGGACCCCTTGTAAATAGTGACACACTCCCCGGGGACACCCGGTAAATACTGACACACTCCCCGGGGACACCCGGTAAATACTGACACACTCCTCACGGACCCCCTGTAAATACTAACACACTCCCCAGGGACCCCCTGTAAATACTGACACACTCCCCAGGACCCCCTGTAAATATTGACACACTCCCCAGGACCCCCTGTAAATACAGACACACTCCCCGAGAGACCCGGTAAATACTGACACACTCCCCGGGGACACCCTGCAAATACTGACACACTCCCCGGGGACCCCTGTAAATACTGACACACTCCCCGGGGACACCCTGCAAATACTGACACACTCCCCGGGGACACCCTGCAAATACTGACACACTCCCCGGGGACCCCCTGTAAATACTGACACACTCCCCAGGGACCCCCTGTAAATACTGACACACTCCCCAGGGACCCCCTGTAAATACTGACACACACCCCGGGGACCCCCTGTAAATACTGACACACTCCCCGGGGACCCCCTGTAAATACTGACACACTCCCCGGGGACCCCCTGTAAATACTGACACACTCCCCGGGTACCCCCTGTAAATACTGACACACTCCCCGGGGACCCCCTGTAAATACTGACACACTCCCCGGGGACCCCCTGTAAATACTGACACGCTCCCCGGGGACCCCCTGTAAATACTGACACACTCCCCAAGAGACCCAGTAAATACTGACGCACTCCCCGTGGACCCCCTGTAAATACTGACACAGTCCCCGGCGACCGCCTGTAAGTGCTGACACACTCCCCGGGGAATCCCTGTAAATACTGACACAATCCCCTGGGAGTCCCTGTAAATACTGACACACTCTCCGGGGACCCCCTGAAACTACTGACACACTCCCCAGGGAGTCCCTGTAAATACTGACACACTCCCCGGGGAGTCCCTGTAAATACTGACACACTCCCCGGGGAGTCCCTGTAAATACTGACACACTCCCCGGGGAGTCCCTGTAAATACTGACACACTCCCCGGATTGTCCCTGTAAATACTGACACACTCCCCGGGGACCCGCTGCAAATACAGACACACTCCCCGGGGAGTCCCGGTAAAAACTGACACACACCCCAGGGAACCCCAGTAAATACTGACACACTCCCCGGCCACCCCCTGTAAATACTGACACACTCCCCGGGACTCCCTGTAAATACCGACACACTCCCCGGGGACCCCCTGTAAATACCGACACACTCCCCGGGGACCCCCGTAAATACCGACACACTCCCCGGGGAGTCCCTGTAAATACTGACACACTCCCCAGGGACACCCTGTAAATACTGACACACTCCCCGGGGACACCCTGTAAATACTCACACACTACCCCGGGGAGTCCCCGTAAATACTGACACACTCCCCGGGGACCCGCTGTAAATACTGACACACTCCCCGGGGACCCGATGTAAATGCTGACACATTTCCCGGGTACCCCCTGTAAATACTGACACACTCCTCACGGACTCCCTGTAATTACTGACACACTCCCCAGGACCCCCTGTAAATACTGACACACTCCCCAGGACCCCCTGTAAATACTGACACACTCCCCGAGAGACCCCCTGTAAATACTGACACACTTCCCGGGTACTCCCAGTAAATACTGACACACTCCCCGGGGACCGCCTGTAAATACGGACACACTCCACGGGGACCGCCTGTAAATACTGACACACTCCCTGGGGAGCCTCTGTAAATACTGACACGCTCCCCGGGGACCCCCTGTAAATACTGACACACTCCCCAAGAGACCCGGTAAATACTGACGCACTCCCCGTGGACCCCCTGTAAATACTGACACACACCCCGGGGACCCACTGAAACTACTGACACACTCCCCGGGGAGTCCCTGTAAAAACTGACACACTCCCCGGGGAGTCCCTGTAAATACTGACACACTCCCCGGGGAGTCCCTGTAAATACTGACACACTCCCCGGGGTGTCCCTGTAAATACTGACACACTCCCCGGGGACCCGCTGCAAATACTGACACACTCCCCGGGGAGTCCCTGTAAAAACTGACACACACCCCAGGGAACCCCAGTAAATACTAACACACTCCCCGGCGACCCCCTGTAAATACTGACACACTCCCCGGGGAACCCCTGTAAATACCGACACACTCCCCGGGGACCCCCTGTATACACTGACACACTCCCCGGGGAGACCCTGTAAATACTGACACACTCCCCAGGGACACCCTGTAAATACTGACACACTCCACGGGGACACACTGTAAATACTCACACACTCCCCCGGGGAGTCCCTGTAAATACTGACACACTCCCAGGGGACCCCCTGTAAATACTGACACACTCTCCGGGGACCCGCTGTAAATACTGACACATTTCCCGGGTACCCCTTGTAAATACTGACACACTCCCCGCGGACCCCCTGTAAATACTAACACACTACCCGAGAGTCCCGGTAAATACTGAAACACTCACCAGGACCCCCTGTAAATACTGACACACTTCCCGAGAGACCCGGTAAATCCTGACACACTCCCCGGGGACCCCCTGTAAATACTGACACACTCCCCGGGGACTCACTCTAAATACTGACACACTCCCGGGGGACCCCCTGTAAATACTGACACACTTCCCGGTTACCCCTTGTAAATACTGACACACGCCCCGGGGATTCCCTGTAAATACTGACACACTTCCCGAGAGATCCGGTAAATACTGACACACTCCCCGGGGACACCCTGTAAATACTGACACACTCCCCGGGGACCCCTGTAAATACTGACAAACTCCCCGGGGACCCACTGTAAACACTGACACACTCCCCGGGGACCGCCCTGTAAATACTGGCACACTCCCCACGGACCCGCTGTAATTACTGACACACTCCCTGGGGACCCCCTGTAAATACTGACACACTCCCCAGGACCCCCTGTAAATACTGACACACTCCCCAGGACACCCTGTAAATACTGACACACTCCCCGAGAGACCCGGTAAATCCTGACAGACTCCCCAGGACCCCCTGTAAATACTCACACACTCCCCAGGACCCCCTGTAAATACTGACACACTACCCGAGAGACAACCTGTAAATACTGACACACTTCACGGATAAACCCAGTAAATACTGACACACTCCCCGGGGACCCCCTGTAAATACTGACACACTACCCGGGGACCGCCTGTAAATACTGACACACTCCCCACGGACCCACTGTAAATACTGTCACACTCCCCGGGGACCCCCTGTAAATACGGCCACACTCCTCACGGACACCCGATGTAAATACTGACACACACCTCACGGACACCCTGTAAATAATGACACACTCCCCGGGGACCCCCTGTAAATACTGACACACTCCCCAGGACCCCCTGAAGATACTGACACACTCCCCAGGACCCCATGTAAATACTGACACACTCCCCGGGGAGTCCCTGTAAATACTGACACACTCCCCGGGGAGTCCCTGTAAATACTGACACACGTCCCGGGGACCCCCTGCAAATACTGACACACTCCCCGGGGAGTCCCTGTAAATACTGACACACACCCCAGGGAACCCGTGTAAGTACTAACACACTCCCCGGCGACACCCTGTAAATACTGACACACTAACCAGGAACCCCTGTAAATACTGACACGCTCCCCGGGGACCCCCGGTAAATACTGACACACTCCCTGGGGAGCCTCTGTAAATACTGACACGCTCCCCGGGGACCCCCTGTAAATACTGACACACTCCCCAAGAGACCCGGTAAATACTGACGCACTCCCCGTGGACCCCCTGTAAATACTGACACACTCCCCTGGGATTCCCTGTAAATACTGACACACAACCCGGGGACCCACTGAAACTACTGACACACTCCCCGGGGAGTCCCTGTAAAAACTGACACACTCCCCGGGGAGTCCCTGTAAATACTGACACACTCCCCGGGGAGTCCCTGTAAATACTGACACACTCCCCGGGGTGTCCCTGTAAATACTGACACACTCCCCGGGGACCCGCTGCAAATACTGACACACTCCCCGGGGAGTCCCTGTAAAAACTGACACACACCCCAGGGAACCCCAGTAAATACTAACACACTCCCCGGCGACCCCCTGTAAATACTGACACACTCCCCGGGACTCCCTGTAAATACTGACACACTCCCCGGGGACCCCCTGTAAATACCGACACACTCCACGGGGACCCCCTGTAAATACCGACACACTCCCCGGGGACCCCCTGTATACACTGACACACTCCCCGGGGAGTCCCTGTAAATACTGACACACTCCCCAGGGACACCCTGTAAATACTGACACACTCCACGGGGACACACTGTAAATACTCACACACTCCCCCGCGGAGTCCCTGTAAATACTGACACACTCCCAGGGGACCCCCTGTAAATACTGACACACTCTCCGGGGACCCGCTGTAAATACTGACACATTTCCCGGGTACCTCTTGCAAATACTGACACACTCCCCGCAGACCCCCTGTAAATACTAACACACTACCCGAGAGACCCGGTAAATACTGAAACACTCACCAGGACCCCCTGTAAATACTGACACACTCCCCGAGAGACCCGGTAAATCCTGACACACTCCCCAGGACGCCCTGTAAATACTGACACACTCCCCAGGACCCCCTGTAAATACTGACACACTCCCCGAGAGACACCCTGTAAATACTGACACACTTCACGGATACCCCCAGTAAATAGTGACACACTCCCCGGGGAAGCCCTGTAAATACTGACACACTACCCGGGGACCGCCTGTAAATACTGACACACTCCCCGGGGACCTACTGTAAATACTGACACACTCCCCGGGGACCCCCTGTAAATACTGACACACTCACCGGGGACCCGATGTAAATACTGACACATTTCCCGGGTACCCCCTGTAAATACTGACACACTCCTCACGGACCCCCTGTAAATACTGACACCCTCCCCAGGACCCCCTGTAAATACTGACACACTCCCCAGGACCCCCTGTAGATACTGACACACTCCCCGAGAGACCCGGTAAATACTGACACACTCCCCGGGGACGCCCTGTAAATACTGACACAATCCCCGGGGACCCCCTGTAAATACTGACACACTCCCTGGGGACTCCCTGCAAATACTGACACACTCCCCAGGGACCCCCTGTAAATACTGACACACTCCCCAGGTACCCCGTGTAAATACTGACACACTCTCCAGGGACCCCCTGTAAATACTGACACACTCCCCGGGGACCCCCTCTAAATACTGACACACTCCCCGGGGACACCCTATAAAGACTGACACACTCCCTAGGGACACCCTGTAAATACTGACACACTCCCCGGGGAGCCTCTGTAAATACTGACACACTCCCCGGGGACCCCCTGTAAATACAGACACACTCCCCAAGAGACCCGGTAAATACTGACACACTCCCCGTGGACCCCCTGCAAATACTGACACACTCCCCTGCGACCGCCTGTAAATGCTGACACACTCCCCGGGGAGTCCCTGTAAATACTGACACACTCCCCGGGGAGTCCCTGTAAATACTGACACACTCCCCGGGGACCCCCTGTCAATACTGACACACTCCCCGAGAGACCCGGTAAATCCTGACACACTCCCCAGGACGCCCTGTAAATACTGACACACTCCCCAGGACCCCTGGTAAATACTGACACACTCCCCGAGAGACACCCTGTAAATACTGACACACTTCACGGATACCCCCAGTAAATAGTGACACACTCCCCGGGGAAGCCCTGTAAATACTGACACACTACCCGGGGACCGCCTGTAAATACTGACACACTCCCCGGGGACCTACTGTAAATACTGACACACTCCCCGGGGACCCCCTGTAAATACTGACAACACTCACCGGGGACCCGATGTAAATACTGACACATTTCCCGGGTACCCCCTGTAAATACTGACACACTCCTCACGGACCCCCTGTAAATACTGACACCATCCCCAGGACCCCCTGTAAATACTGACACACTCCGCAGGACCCCCTGTAGATACTGACACACTCCCCAGGGACTCCCTGCAAATACTGACACACTCCCCAGGGACACCCTGTAAATACTGACACACTCCCCAGGTACCCCCTGTAAATACTGACACACTCTCCAGGGACCCCCTGTAAATACTGACACACTCCCCGGGGACCCCCTCTAAATACTGACACACTCCCCGGGGACACCCTATAAAGACTGACACACTCCCTAGGGACACCCTGTAAATACTGACACACTCCCCGGGGAGCCTCTGTAAATACTGACACACTCCCCGGGGACACCCTGTAAATACAGACACACTCCCCAAGAGACCCGGTAAATACTGACACACTCCCCGTGGACCCCCTGCAAATACTGACACACTCCCCTGCGACCGCCTGTAAATGCTGACACACTCCCCGGGGAGCCCCTGTAAATACTGACACACTCCCCGGGGAGTCCCTGTAAATACTGACACACTCCCCGGGGACCCCCTGTAAATACTGACACACTCCCCGAGAGACCCGGTAAATCCTGACACACTCCCCAGGACGCCCTGTAAATACTGACACACTCCCCGGGACCCCCTGTAAATACTGACACACTCCCCGAGAGACACCCTGTAAATACTGACACACTTCACGGATAACCCCAGTAAATAGTGACACACTCCCCGGGGAAGCCCTGTAAATACTGACACACTACCCGGGGACCGCCTGTAAATACTGACACACTCCCCGGGGACCTACTGTAAATACTGACACACTCCCCGGGGACCCCCTGTAAATACTGACACACTCACCGGGGACCCAATGTAAATACTGACACATTTCCCGGGGACCCCCCGTAAATACTGACACATTCCCCGGGGACCCCCTGTAAATACTGACACACTCCCCAGGACCCCCTGTAAATACTGACACACTCCCCAGTGACCACCTGTAAACACTGACACACTCCCCGAGAGACCCGGTAAATACAGACACACTCCCCGGGGACGCCCTGTAAATACTGACACAATCCCCGGGGACCCCCTGTAAATACTTACACACTCCCTGGGGACTCCCTGCAAATACTGACACACTCCCCAGGGACCCCCTGTAAATACTGACACACTCCCCAGGTACCCCCTGTAAATACTGACACACTCTCCAGGGACCCCCTGTAAATACTGACACACTCCCCAGGTACCCCCTGTAAATACTGACACACTCTCCAGGGACCCCCTGTAAATACTGACACACTCCCCGGGGACCCCCTCTAAATACTGACACACTCCCCGGGGACACCCTATAAAGACTGACACACTCCCTAGGGACACCCTGTAAATACTGACACACTCCCCGGGGAGCCTCTGTAAATACTGACACACTCCCCGGGGACACCCTGTAAATACAGACACACTCCCCAAGAGACCCGGTAAATACTGACACACTCCCCGTGGACCCCCTGCAAATACTGACACACTCCCCTGCGACCGCCTGTAAATGCTGACACACTCCCCGGGGAGCCCCTGTAAATACTGACACACTCCCCGGGGAGTCCCTGTAAATACTGACACACTCCCCGGGGACCCCCTGTAAATACTGACACACTCCCCGAGAGACCCGGTAAATCCTGACACACTCCCCAGGACGCCCTGTAAATACTGACACACTCCCCAGGACCCCCTGTAAATACTGACACACTCCCCGAGAGACACCCTGTAAATACTGACACACTTCACGGATAACCCCAGTAAATAGTGACACACTCCCCGGGGAAGCCCTGTAAATACTGACACACTACCCGGGGACCGCCTGTAAATACTGACACACTCCCCGGGGACCTACTGTAAATACTGACACACTCCCCGGGGACCCCCTGTAAATACTGACACACTCACCGGGGACCCAATGTAAATACTGACACATTTCCCGGGTACCCCCTGTAAATACTGACACACTCCTCACGGACCCCCTGTAAATACAGACACCCTCCCCAGGACCCCCTGTAAATACTGACACACTCCCCAGGACCCCCTGTAGATACTGACACACTCCCCGAGAGACCCGGTAAATACTGACACACTCCCCGGGGACGCCCTGTAAATACTGACACAATCCCCGGGGACCCCCTGTAAATACTTACACACTCCCTGGGGACTCCCTGCAAATACTGACACACTCCCCAGGGACCCCCTGTAAATACTGACACACTCCCCAGGTACCCCCTGTAAATACTGACACACTCTCCAGGGACCCCCTGTAAATACTGACACACTCCCTAGGGACACCCTGTAAATACTGACACACTCCCCGGGGACCCCCTGTAAATACAGACACACTCCCCAAGAGACCCGGTAAATACTGACACACTCCCCGTGGACCCCCTGCAAATACTGACACACTCCCCTGCGACCGCCTGTAAATGCTGACACACTCCCTGGGGAGTCCCTGTAAATACTGACACACTCCCCGGGGAGTCCCTGTAAATACTGACACACTCCCCGGGGACCCCCCGTAAATACTGACACACTCCCCGAGAGACCCGGTAAATCCTGACACACTCCCCAGGACGCCCTGTAAATACTGACACACTCGCCAGGACCCCGTGTAAATACTGACACACTCCCCGAGAGACACCCTGTAAATACTGACACACTTCACGGATACCCCCAGTAAATAGTGACACACTCCCCGGGGAAGCCCTGTAAATACTGACACACTCACTGGGGACCCACTGTAAATACTGACACACTCCCCGAGAGACCCGGTAAATACTCACACAATCCCCGGGGAGTCCCTGTAAATACTGACAGACTCCCCAGGGACCCCCTGAAAATACTCACACACTTCCCGGGTACCCCCAGTAAATACTGACACACTCCACGGGGAACCCCTGTCAATACTGATACACTCCCCGGGGACCCCCTGTAAATACTGACACACTCCCCGGGGACCCCCTGTAAATACTGACAAACTCCCCGGGGACCCGATGTAAATACTGACACACTCCCCAGGGATCCCTGTAAATACTGACACACTCCCCGAGAGACACGGTAAATACTGACACGCTCCCCAGGGAAACCCCTGTAAATACTGAAACACTCCACAGGGACCCATTGAAATACTGACACACACCCCGAGAGACCCGGTAAATACTGACACACTCCCCGGGGACCCGCCTCTAAATACTAACACACTCCCCGGAGATCCCCCGGTAAATACTGACACTCCCCGGGATCCCCCTGTAAATACTGACACACTTCCCGAGAGACCCGGTAAATACTGACACACTCCCCAGGACCCCCTGTAAATGCTGACACACTCCCCAAGACCCCCTGTAAATACTGACACTCTTCCCAGGACCCCATGTAAATGCTGACACACTCCCCAGGACCCCCTGTAAATACTGACACACTCGCCGATACACCCGGTAAATTATGACACAATCCCCAGGACTCCCTGTAAATACTGACACACTACCCGAGAGACCCGGTAAATACTGACACACTCCCCGGGGACGCCCCTGTAAATACTGACAAACTCACCGAGAGATGCGATAAATACTGACACACTCCCCAGGACCCCCTGTAAATACTGACACACTCCCCGAGAGCCTGGTAAATACTCACACACTCCCCGGGGAGTCCCTGTAAATACTGACACACTCCCCTCGGACCCTCTGTAAATACTGACAGACTTCCTGGGTACCCCCAATAAATACTGACACACTCCCCGGGGACCACCTGAAAACACTGACACACTCCCCGGGGACCCCCTGTAAACACTGACACACTCCCCGGGGACCTCCTGTAAATACTGACACACTCCCCGAGAGACCCGGTAAATACTGACACACTCCCCAGGACCCCCTGTAAATACTGACACACTCCCCAGGACCCCCTGTAAATACTGACACACTACCCGAGAGACCCGGTAAACACTCACTCACTCCCCGGGGAGTCCCTGTAAATACTGACACACTCCCCGAGAGACACCCTGTAAATACTGACACACTTCCCGGGTACTCCCAGTAAATACTGACACACTCCCCGGGGACCGCCTGTAAACACTGACATAGTCCCCGGGGACCGCCTGTAAATACGGACACACTCCCCGGGGACCGCCTGTAGATACTGACACACTCCCCGGGGACCCCCTGTAAATACTGACACACACCCCGGGGACCCCCTTTAAATACTGACACACTCCCCGGGGACCCCCTGTAAATACTGACACACTCCCCGGGGACTCACTCTAAATACTGACACACTCCCGGGGGACCCCCTGTAAATACTGACACACTTCCCGGGTACCCCTTGTAAATACTGACACACTCCCCGGGGATTCCCTGTAAATACTGACACACTTCCCGAGAGATCCGGTAAATACTGACACTCTCCCCGGGGACACCCTGTAAATACTGACACACTCCCCGGGGACCCCTGTAAATACTGACAAACTCCCCGGGGACCCCCTGTAAACACTGACACACTCCCCGGGGACCGCCCTGTAAATACTGGCACACTCCCCACGGACCCGCTGTAATTACTGACACACTCCCCGGCGACCCCCCGTAAATACTGACACATTCCCCAGGACTCCCTGTAAATACTGACACACTCCCCGGGGAACACCCTGTAAATACTGACACACTCCCCGGGGAGCGCCTGTAAATACTGACACACTCCCCGGGGACCCCCTGTAAATACTGACACACTCCCCAGGACCCCCTGTAAATACTGACACACTCCCCAGGACACCCTGTAAATACTGACACACTCCCCGAAAGACCCGGTAAATCCTGACAGACTCCCCAGGACCCCCTGTAAATACTCACACACTCCCCAGGACCCCCTGTAAATACTGACACACTACCCGAGAGACAACCTGTAAATACTGACACACTTCACGGATAAACCCACTAAATACTGACACACTCCCCGGGGACCCCCTGTAAATACTGACACACTACCCGGGGACCGCCTGTAAATACTGACACACTCCCCACGGACCCACTGTAAATACTGACACACTCCCCGGGGACCCCCTGTAAATACGGCCACACTCCTCACGGACACCCGATGTAAATACTGACACGCTCCTCACGGACACCCTGTAAATAATGACACACTCCCCGGGGACCCCCTGTAAATACTGACACACTCCCCAGGACCCCCTGAAGATACTGACACACTCCCCAGGACCCCATGTAAATGCTGACACACTCCCCGGGGAGTCCCTGTAAATACTGACACACTCCCCGGGGAGTCCCTGTAAATACTGACACACTTCCCGGGGACCCCCTGCAAATACTGACACACTCCCCGGGGAGTCCCTGTAAATACTGACACACACCCCAGGGAACCCGTGTAAGTACTAACACATTCCCCGGCGACACCCTGTAAATACTGACACACTAACCAGGACCCCCTGTAAATACTGACACACTCCCCGGGGACCCCCTGTAAATACCGACACACTCCCCGAGGACCCCCTGTAAATACCGACACACTCCCCGGGGACCCGCTGTAAATACTGACACATTTCCCGGGTACCCCTTGTAAATACTGACACACTCCCCGGGGACCCCCTGTAAATACTGACACACACCCCGGGGACCCCCTTTAAATACTGACACACTCCCCGGGGACCCCATGTAAATACTGACACACTCCCCGGGGACTCACTCTAAATACTGACACACTCCCGGGGGACCCCCTGTAAATACTGACACACTTCCCAGGTACCCCTTGTAAATACTGACACACTCCCCGGGGATTCCCTGTAAATACTGACACACTCCCCGGGGACACCCTGTAAATACTGACACACTCCCCGGGGACACCCTGTAAATACTGACACACTCCCCGGGGACCCCTGTAAATATTGACAAACTCCCCGGGGACCCCCTGTAAACACTGACACACTCCCCGGGGACCGCCCTGTAAATACTGGCACACTCCCCACGGACCCGCTGTAATTACTGACACACTCCCCGGCGACCCCCCGTAAATACTGACACATTCCCCGGGACTCCCTGTAAATACTGACACACTCCCCGGGGAACACCCTGTAAATACTGACACACTCCCCGGGGACCGCCTGTAAATACTGACACACTCCCCGGGGACCCCCTGTAAACACTGACACACTCCCCAGGACCCCCTGTAAATACTGACACACTCCCCAGGACACCCTGTAAATACTGACACACTCCCCGAGAGACCCGGTAAATCCTGACAGACACCCCAGGACCCCCTGTAAATACTCACACACTCCCCAGGACCCCCTGTAAATACTGACACACTACCCGAGAGACAACCTGTAAATACTGACACACTTCACGGATAAACCCAGTAAATACTGACACACTCCCCGGGGACCCCCTGTAAATACTGACACACTACCCGGGAACCGCCTGTAAATACTGACACACTCCCCACGGACCCACTGTAAATACTGACACACTCCCCGGGGACCCCCTGTAAATACAGCCACACTCCTCACGGACACCCGATGTAAATACTGACACACTCCTCACGGACACCCTGTAAATAATGACACACTCCCCAGGGACCCCCTGTAAATACTGACACACTCCCCAGGACCCCCTGAAGAATACTGACACACTCCCCAGGACCCCATGTAAATACTGACACACTCCCCGGGGAGTCCCTGTAAATACTGACACACTCCCCGGGGAGTCCCTGTAAATACTGACACACTTCCCGGGGACCCCCTGCAAATACTGACACACTCCCCGGGGAGTCCCTGTAAATACTGACACACACCCCAGGGAACCCGTGTAAGTACTAACACACTCCCCGGCGACACCCTGTAAATACTGACACACTAACCAGGACCCCCTGTAAATACTGACACACTCCCCGGGGACCCCCTGTAAATACCGACACACTCCCCGGGGACCCCCTGTAAATAGCGACACACTCCCCGGGGACCCGCTGTAAATACTGACACATTTCCCAGGTACCCCTTGTAAATACTGACACACTCCCCGGGGACCCCCTGTAAATACTGACACACTACCCGAGAGACCCGGTAAATACTGAAACACTCACCAGGACCCCCTGTAAATACTGACACACTCCCCGAGAGACCCGGTAAATCCTGACACACTCCCCAGGACCCCCTGTAAATACTGACACACTCCCCAGGACCCCCTGTAAATACTGACACACTCCCCGAGAGACCCCCTGTAAATACTGACACACTCACCGGGGACCCCCTGTAAATACTGACACACTCCCCAGGGACCTCCTGTAAATACTGACTCACACCCCAGGGACCCGCTGTAAATACTGACACACTACCCGATAGACCCGGTAAATACTGAAATACTCACCAGGACCCCCTGTAAATACTGACACACTCCCCGAGAGACCCGGTAAATCCTGACACACGCCCCAGGACCCCCTGTAAATACTGACACACTCCCCAGGACCCCCTGTAAATACCGACACACTTCACGGATACCCCCAGTAAATACTGACACACTCCCCGGGGACCCCCTGTAAATACTGACACACTACACGGGGACCGCTTGTAAATACTGACACACTCCCCACGGACCCACTGTAAATACTGACACACTCCCCGGGGACCCCCTGTAAATACGGACACACTCCCCGGGGACCCAATGTAAATATTGACACAATCCTCACGGACCCCCTGTAAATAATGACACACTCCCCGGGGACCCCCTGTAAATACTGACACACTCCCCAGGACCCCCTGTAAATACTGACACACTCCCCGAGACACACGGTAAATATTGACACACTCCCCAGGGAAACCCCTGTGAATACTGAAACACTTCCCAGGGAACCATTGTAAATACTGACACACTCCCTGGGGACACCCTGTAAATACTGACACACTCCCCGGGGATCGCCTGTAAATACTGACACACTCCCCGGGGACCCCCTGTAAATACTGACACGCTCCCCAGGGACCCCCTGTAAATACTGACACACTCCACTGGGAACCACTGTAAATACTGACACACTTCCAGGGTACCCCCAGTAAATACTGACACACTCCCCGGGGACCGCCTGTAAACACTAACACACTCCCCGGGGACCGCCTGTAAATACTGACACACTCCCCGGGGACCGCCTGTAAATACTGACACACTCCCCGGGGATCGCCTGTAAATACTGACACACTCCCCGGGGACCCCCTGTAAATACTGACACGCTCCCCGGGGACCCCCTGTAAATACTGACACACTCCACTGGGAACCACTGTAAATACTGACACACTTCCAGGGTACCCCCAGTAAATACTGACACACTCCCCGGGGACCGTCTGTAAACACTAACACACTCCCCGGGGACCGCCTGTAAATACTGACACACTCCCCGGGGACTGCCTGTAAATACTGACACACTCCCCAGGGACCCCCTGTAAATACTGACACGCTCCCCGGGGACCCCCTGTAAATACTGACACACTACCCGGTGACCCCCTGTAAATATTGACACACTACCCGGGGACTCACTGTAAATACTGACACACTCCCTGGGGACCCCCTGTAAATACTGACACACTTCCCGGGTACCCCTTGTAAATACTGACACACTCCCCGGGGACCCCCTGTAAATACTGACACACTCCCCGGGAATTCCCTGTAAATACTGACACACTCCCCAAGGACTCACTGTAAATACTGACACACTCCCCGGGGACTCACTGTAAATACTGACACACTCCCCGGGGACCCCCTGTAAATACTGACACACTACCCGAGAGACCCGGTAAATACTCACACAGTCCCCGGGGAGTCCCTGTAAATACTGACACACTCCACTGGGAACCACTGTAAATACTGACACACTTCCAGGGTACCCCCAGTAAATACTGACACACTCCCTGGGGACCGCCTGTAAACACTGACACACTCCCCGGGGACCGCCTGTAAATACTGACACACTCCCCGGGGACCGCCTGTAAATACTGACACACTCCCCGGGGTCCCCCTGTAAATACTGACACACTCCCCGGGGACCCCCTGTAAATACTGACACACTCCCCGGGGACCCCCTGTAAATACTGACACACTCCCCGGGGACCCCCTGTAAATACTGACACACTACCCGGTGACCCCCTGTAAATATTGACACACTACCCGGGGACTCACTGTAAATACTGACACACTCCCTGGGGACCCCCTGTAAATACTGACACACTTCCCGGGTACCCCTTGTAAATACTGACACACTCCCCGGGGACCCCCTGTAAATACTGACACACTACCCGGGAGACCCGGTAAATACTGACACACTCCACGGGGAGTCCCTGTAAATACTGACACACTCCCCTGGGACCCCCTGTAAATACTGACACACTCCCCGAGAGATCCCCTGTAAATACTAACACACTTCCCGGGTACCCCCAGTAAATACTGACACACTCCCCGGGGACCGCCTGTAAACACTGACACACTCCCCGGGGACCGCCAGTAAATACTGACACACTCCCCGGGGACCGCCTGTAAATACTGACACACTCCCCGGGGACCCCTTGTAAATACTGACACACTCCCCGGGGAACCCCTGTAAATACTGACACACTCCCCGAGAGACCCGGTAAATACTGACACGCTCCCCAGGACCCCCTGTAAACACTGACACACTCCCCGGGGACCCCCCTGTAAATACTGACACACTCCCCGCGACACCCTGTAAATACTGACACACCCCCCCGGGGTCCCCCTGTAAATACTGACACACTCCCCGGGGACCCTCTGTAAATACTGACACACTCCCCGGGGACCCCCTGTAAATACTGACACACTCCCCGAGGACCCCCTGTAAATACTGACACACTCCCTGGGGACCCCCCTGTAAATACTGACACACTCCCCGGGGACCCCCTGTAAATACTGACACACTCCCTGGGGACCACCCTGTAAATCCTGACACACTCCCCAGGGACCTCCTGGCACACTGGACCTACTGACACACTCCCTGGGGAACCCCCTGTACATACTGACACACTCCCCGGGGACTCACTGTAAATACCGACATGCTCGGTAGGTGCTCAAGGCCAGTGATTTATCCCTGAATCGACAGCCCTGAAGGAACACTTTACGTGCTGACAAGCACATTGTGTGATCCCGCTGTGTACAAACCGGCTGCTGGTTTTGCAACACCGCAGACTGTGACTGTGCTCCACCGGGTATGGCGCCCTGTGCGACCCTGTCCAGTCATGGTGTAACGCCCTCAACCCCACCAAAGAGCACCGCCCTCCAGACCCGAGAGTCTGGTTCCGCCCCCTCGGCCGGCTTCAGTGGGCAGGAGGTGACGGGGGGGGGGGGCTTGCTCGCTGATCTGCTACCCCTGTTGTACGTCTTTGCACTCAGCAGGCGGCTCCTCCTCATCCACCTCCACGCCCGAACCCAAACCCTCGATCAGGGGAAAGGCGCTCTTACTCTCCGGGAATATCTTGGCCTGGAATCCTTTTCCAAACACCACACTTTCCAAGTTGTTAAACGCCTGGTTGGGGAGAAGTTAAGGATACGCACACACACACAGACACACACACGCGCGCAGGCAGAGCAGTTTCGCAGCCTTTACCGCTCCCCCTAAAAGTCCCATTCACTCTCCCTCAAGCTCGAGGGTTATGTTGGTGCAGACTTGATGGGCTAAAGGGCCTGTTCTGCACTGTGTGATTCTGTGACAGACAGCAAAGTGGAGCTGAGGCCACAATCAGATCAGCCACCATCTTATAGAATTGGGGCAGACTCGAGGGGCTGAATAGCCCCCTCCTGATTGGTTTGACCTCACCGCCTTTAGGCGAAGTGCGATCACCTGGGAGGATTGGACCTCAGAGCGAGGAAGCGACAGGTCTCAAGCACGTTTAACCACGCCAACGACCCGTTTCTGTGTTGGAAACCCTGCCAAGGATACTGTTAAGGAGAAGAGGAAGAGAATCGATCCCAGGAATCCTCCGAGGATGGTCAGCCACTCCGAGGATGCCAGCTGCCGACTGTACATCTGCATCCCAGCGAACAGCAGGAGGGTGAGGAGCGAGGAAAGGACAAGCGAGGATCCTGAGCTGACAGCTGGAAATGAGGAGACAATAGTTAGCAGCTTCGGAATCCGGCAGGGACCAACTCACCCCCCCACACCCAACCCCCCAGCTCTACCCCACCCCCTGACCCCACCCCCTGACCCCTACTCCCTACACACCCCCCACACCCACCCCCCCCAGCTCTACCCCACCCCCTGACCCCACCCCCTGACCCCTACTCCCTACACACCCCCCACACCCACCCCCCCCAGCTCTACCCCACCCCCTGACCCCACCCCCTGACCCCTACTCCCTAGACACCACCCACACCCAACACCCCAGCTCTACCCCACCCCCCCGACCCCAACTCCCTACACACCCCCCCACCCCCTGACCCCAACTCCCTACACACCCCCCCACCCCCCCACCCCCTGACCCCAACTCCCTACACACACCCCCACCCCCTGACCCCAACTCCCTACACACACCCCCCACCCCCTGACCCCAACTCCCTACACACCCCCCCACCCCCTGACCCCAACTCCCTACACACCCCCCCACCCCCTGACCCCAACTCCCTACACACCCCCCCACCCCCTGACCCCAACTCCCTACACACCCCCCCACCCCCTGACCCCAACTCCCTACACACCCCCCCACCCCCTGACCCCAACTCCCTACACACCCCCCCACCCCCTGACCCCAACTCCCTACACACCCCCCCACCCCCTGACCCCAACTCCCTACACACCCCCCCACCCCCTGACCCCAACTCCCTACACACCCCCCCCACCCCCTGACCCCAACTCCCTACACACCCCCCCACCCCCTGACCCCAACTCCCTACACACCCCCCCACCCCCTGACCCCAACTCCCTACACACCCCCCACCCCCTGACCCCAACTCCCTACACACCCCCCCCACCCCCTGACCCCAACTCCCTACACACCCCCCCACCCCCTGACCCCAACTCCCTACACACCCCCCCACCCCCTGACCCCAACTCCCTACACACCCCCCCCACCCCCTGACCCCAACTCCCTACACACCCCCTCACCCCCTACACCCCAACTCCCTACACCCCACCCCCACCCCCTAACCCCAACTCCCTACACACCCCCCCACCCCCTGACCCCAACTCCCTACACACCCCCCCACCCCCTGACCCCAACTCCCTACACACCCCCCCACCCCCCCACCCCCTGACCCCAACTCCCTACACACCCCCCCACCCCCTGACCCCAACTCCCTACACACCCCCCACACCCAACCCCCCCTGCTCTACCCCCCCACCCCACCCCCTGACCCCAACTCCCCATACAACTCCTGACCCCACCCACGACCCTTAACCCCTACACACCCCCTCCCCCTCCCCCAACCCCTGACCCCTACACACCAATCCCCTCCCCACTTCCCGACCCCGGGCAGGATTAGGTGGGGGGAGGGCGGGTTTGGGGGGTATTTTGGGGGGTATCTGCAGTTCGCTCTCACTCACCCATCGCCTCTTCGGCAGCTGCTGTAAAATGGGGCGGAGGTTGACGGCGTCTTTACGACAGCTCGCCGGTGCCACGTCGCATTGTGCGGCTGGGCGGCCATCTTGGTAAGGGAGACAGGTCTCTCCGTCTGGCGGCCATGTTGGTGAGGGAGGCCAGCAAGCCCTGCGCCCAAAAGGCGGCCATCTTGGTGAAGGAGAGCAGCCTCCGTCTGGTGGCCATCTTGGTAAGGGAGGCCAGCAACCACCCGGCGGCCATGGAGGTGAGGAATTGACAATGGCGGTGCCCCTGCCTCTGTGGCGGCCATCTTGGTAAGGACAAGCCCTCCCACCCCCACCCACCTTGGCCACTGTCTGGGTGACCGATGCCAACACGTTAACGGCCGGCAGCCTGTCCAGGCCCCTCGGGACAGCGTCCATCCTCCACCAAAACCACACACAGGGCAACCCCGGCCCCAAACAACACCCCCAAACCGGGGCCCGGTGCCAGAGGCATTGACGTCCCTCTGGCCCTGAGTGGACGGTCACTCCCCATTCGGGTGCCGGACCCTCCCTCCCCACACCCCGAGGGTCGGTCACTCCCCCATTCAGGTACCCATCCCTCTCCCTCCCCACACCCCGAGGGTCGGTCACTCCCCCATTCGGATACCGGACCCCCCCACACCCCGAGGGGACGGTCACTCCCCCATTCGGGTCCCATCCCACTCCCTCCCCACACCCTGAGGGTCAGTCACTCCCCCATTTGGGTACCGGACACCTCCCACACCCCGAGGGTCGGTCACTCCTGCATTCGGGTACCCATCCCTCTCCCTCCCCACACCCCGAGGGTCGGTCACTCCCCCATTCAGGTACCCATCCCTCTCCCTCCCCACACCCCGAGGGTCAGTCACTCCCCCATTAGGGAACCCATCCCTCTCTCCTTCTGGTCTCTGCAGCCACCCTCGCCCCCCCACCGGACTACCCGCCCATACTGCCGACCTTACGCACATCCTGACACAGGGGGTCCTTCCATCAGGGGGTGTGTGTCTCCCCTCTGCCCGCTGACCACCCTCAACTCTCCGCAAGGCCAAGTGGCCATCCCCGCTCCCCATGGACAGCCCCACACCCACCCCCATTCCAAACTCCAGATTCCCTCCCCACCTGCAGCCTCCCTCAGGTTCCCCCATTGGGATGTATCACCACCTCACTTCTCAGGAGGGCCACACAGGAGGTATACAGGCCGCCATCACTGTGGCCAGGCCCAGCACAAAGGCAGCCTCACGTGGTGAGCAATCCAAACACTCCGACAAGGCATGCTGGGGGACTTTTTGTCGAATAAGGTGTCCCGTCAAGAGAAGGGACCAGGCTCGGGGAGATGGTTCCGTGAGGGTGAGCTCCTGAGAACACCTAATGAATCATGGAGTGCTCAGCTGTCAGGGTGAGGCTATTTACAGAATTCCTAACTGGGTCTCGTCAACGTGACTCATAGCATGATGTCTACTTCCCAGCACATGCTGCATCGCGACACTGTCCCCATCAAACACTCCCAGGACAGGTACAGCACGGGGTTAGATACAGAGTAAATCTCCCTCTACACTGTCCCCATCAAACACTCCCAGGACAGGTACAGCACGGGGTTAGATACAGAGTAAATCTCCCTCTACACTGTCCCCATCAAACATTCCCAGGACAGGTACAGCACGGGGTTAGATACAGAGTAAAGCCCCCTCTACACTGTCCCCATCAAACACTCCCAGGACATATACAGCACGGGGTTAGATACAGATGTTAAATGGACACACTGTCTGCCACCTCACGTGGCTTATACAGGATCCCTTGTCACTCCGTGTATGTCTCGGGGGAGTGCAGAGTGTGAACTGCAGGGAAAGGGGGTTGGGTAAAATCCTATTCTCCGTTCCCATGGTTACCCGAATCTCTTGCAGTGATTATTTTAATCCTCTGTGAATCGGCACACTTCACAACAAAACGGATGAAGGAGAGGTTCTGGAAAGATATGAAGAAGAGGGAATTCTGACCAAATGTCAGCCTCGGGCCAGTGGGTTCTCTCTCATTGAACAAGTTGAGATTTCGAGTCCCCGCTACTGCAGTGACTCAACCACACAGTCCTCAACATCCACTCCGGACCCCATGAAGTCTCATGGCATCAGGTCAAACATGGGCAAGGAAACCTCCTGCTGATGACCACGTACCACCGTCCCTCAGCTGATAAATCCGTGCTCCTCCATGTTGAACACCACTTGGAGGAAGCACTGAGGGTGACAAGGGCACAGAATGTACTCCGGGTGGGGGACTTCAATGTCGATCACCAAGAGAGTCTCGGTAGCACCACTACTGACCGAGCTGGCCGAGTCCTAAAGGACATAGCTGCTAGACTGGGTCTGCAGCAGGTGGTGAGGGAACCAACAAGAGGGAAAAACACACTTGACCCCATCCTCACAACCTGCCTGTCACAGATACATCTGTCCATGACAGTATCGGTAGGAGTGACCACCCCACAGTCATTGTGGAGACAAAGTCCCACCTTCACACTGAGGATACCCTCCATCGTGTTGTGTGGCGCCACCACCGTGCTAAATGGGATCGATTTCAAACAGATCTAGCAACTCAAGACTGGGTATCCATGAGGAGCTGTGGGCCATCAGCAGCAGCAGAATTGTACTCGAACACAATCTGTAACCTCATGGCCCAGCATATCCCCCACTCTACCATTACCATCAAGACAGGGGATCAACCCTGGTTCAATGAAGAGTGCAGGAGGGTATGTCAGGAGCAGCTCCAGGCATACCTAAAAATGAGGTGTCAGCCTGGTGAAGCTATAACACAGGACTACCTGTGTGTCATACAGCATAAGCAGCAAGTGATAGGCAGAGCTAAGCGATCCCACTACCAACGGATCAGATCTAAGCTCTGCAGTCCTGCTACATCCAGTTGTGAATGGTGGTGGACAATTAAACAACTCACAGGAGGAGGAGGCTCCACAAATATCCCCATCCTCAATGATGGAGGAGCCCAGCACATCAGTGCAAAAGATAAGGCTGAAGCATTTACTACAATCTTCAGCCAGGAGTGTCGAGTGGATGATCCATCTCAGCCTCCTCTGGAGGTCCCCAGCATCACAGATACCAGTCTCCAGCCAATTCAATTCACTCCACGTGATATCAAGAAACGGCTGAAGGCACTGGATACTGCAAAGGCTATGGGCCCTGACAATATTCCAGCAATAGTACTGAAGACTTAATACTGTGGCTACAAGAGCAGGTCAGAGGCTGGGAATCCTGCAGTGAGTAACTCACCTCCTGACTCCCCAAAGCCTGTCCACCATCTACAAGGCACAAGTCAGGAGTGGGATGGGACACTCCCCACTTGCCTGGATTGAGTGCAGCTCCCACAACACTCAAGAAGCTCGACACCATCCATGACAAAGCAGCCCCGCTTGATCGGCACCACATCCACAAACATTCACTCCCTCCACCACCGACGGACAGTAGCAGCAGTGTGTGTACCATCTACAAGATGCGCTGCAGCAACTCACCAAGGCTCCTTAGACAGCACCTTCCAAACCCACGACCACAACCATCTAGAAGGACAAGGGCAGCAGACACATGGGGAACACCACCACCTGGAAGTTCCCCTCCGAGCCCCTCACCATCCTGACTTGGAAATATATCGGCTGTTCCTTCACTGTCGCTGGGTCCAAATCCTGGAACTCCCTCCCTAACAGCACGGTGGGTATACCTACACCACAGGGACTGCAGCGGCTCAAGAAGGCAGCTCACCCACCACTTTCTCAAGGGGCAGTTAGGGATGGGCAATAAATGCTGGGCCCAGCCAGGGAAGCCCACATCCTGTGAAAGAACAATCTCCAGGCCGACACTCACAGCCCCAATACTGAGGGAGTGCTGCTCTGTCAGAGATGCCATTTTGGATGAGAATTTAAATTGAGGTCTCTGTCTGCTCTCCCTGAAAGACACGCTTGCCCTTAAACAGCACCTTTTCCGATCACAGGAGCACACAAAGCGTTTCACAGCCAATGAAATGACATTTTCTGACGTGTGATCAGTGTTCTCATGTCAGAGATGCTGCCACCACTTTGTGCACAGCAAGCTCCCACAGACAGCAAAGCGAGAAGGACACATCATCTGTTTTTTTAGTGATGCTGATTGAGGGATAAATACTGGGCCCCTGGACACCGGGGAGAACTCACTCCACATCCCCCCCGCCCCCCACTAACCACCCCCCACCCACCCTACTACCCCATCCTGTTCTCCTTTCAATAGTGGCCATGGGATCTTTAACAACCAAGCGAGGGAGCAGACATGGGCCTCAGTTTAACATCTCATCTGAAAGACGGCACCTCCGACAGTGCGGAGCTCCCTCAGTACTGACCCTCCGACAGTTCGGCACTCCCTCAGTACTGACCCTCCGACAGTGCTGCACTCCCTCAGTACTGACCCTCCGACAGTGCGGCGCTCCCTCAGTACTGACCCTCCGACAGTTCGGCACTCCCTCAGTACTGACCCTCCGACAGTGCTGCACTCCCTCAGTACTGACCCTCTGACAGTGCGGCACTCCCTCAGTACTGACCCTCCGACAGTGCGGCACTCCCTCAGTACTGACCCTCCGACAGTGCGGCACTCCCTCAGTACTGACCCTCCGACAGTGCGGCATTCCCTCAGTACTGACCCTCCGACAGTGCGGCGCTCCCTCAGTACTGACCCTCCGACAGTGCGGCGCTCCCTCAGTACTGACCCTCCGACAGTGCGGCGCTCCCTCAGTACTGACCCTCCGACAGTGTCCCCCTCAGCACTGACCCTCCAACAGTGCGGCACTCCCTCAGTACTGACCCTCCGACAGTGCGGCTCTCCCTCAGTACTGACGTTCTGACAGTGAGGCACTCCCTCAGTACTGACCCTCCGACAGTGCGGCACTCCCTCAGTACTGACCCTCCGACAGTGCGGCTCTCCCTCAGTACTGACCTTCTGACAGTGAGGCACTCCCTCAGTACTGACCCTCCGACAGTGCGGCGCTCCCTCAGTACTGACCCTCCGACAGTGCGGTGCTCCCTCAGTACTGACCCTCCGACAGTGCAGCGCTCTCTCAGTACTGACCCTCCGACAGTGCGGCTCTCCCTCAGTACTGACCTTCTGACAGTGAGGCACTGCCTCAGTACTGACCCTCCGACAGTGCTGCGCTCCCTCAGTACTGACCCTCCGACAGTGCTGCGCTCCCTCAGTACTGACCCTCCGACAGTGCGGCACTCCCTCAGTTCTGACCCTCCGACCGTGCGGCGCTCCCTCAGTACTGACCCTCCGACAGTGCGGCGCTCCCTCAGTACTTACCCTCTGACTATGAAGCACTCCCTCAGTACTGACCCTCCGAAGGTGCTGCAATCCCTCAGTACTGACGCTCCAACAGATCGGCACTCAATCAGTACTGACCCTCCGACAGTGCGGCAGTCCCTCAGTACTGACCCTCCGACAGTGCGGCGCTCCCTCAGTAATGACCCTCCGACAGTGCGGCGCTCCCTCAGTACTGACCCTCCGACAGTGCGGCGCTCCCTCAGCACTGACCCTCCGACAGTGCGGCACTCCCTCAGTACTGACCCTCCGACAGTGTGGCACTCCCTCAATACTGACCCTCCGACAGTGCGGCGCTCCCTCAGCACTGACCCTCTGACAGTGCGGCTCTCCCTCAGTACTGACGCTCCAACAGTGTCCCCCTCAGCACTGACCCTCCAACAGTGCGGCACTCCCTCAGTACTGACCCTCCGACAGTGCGGCTCTCCCTCAGTACTGACATTCTGACAGTGAGGCACTCCCTCAGTACTGACCCTCCGACAGTGCGGCACTCCCTCAGTACTGACCCTCCGACAGTGCGGCTCTCCCTCAGTACTGACCTTCTGACAGTGAGGCACTCCCTCAGTACTGACCCTCCGACAGTGCGGCGCTCCCTCAGTACTGACCCTCCGACAGTGCAGCGCTCTCTCAGTACTGACCCTCCGACAGTGCGGCTCTCCCTCAGTACTGACCTTCTGACAGTGAGGCACTGCCTCAGTACTGACCCTCCGACAGTGCTGCGCTCCCTCAGTACTGACCCTCCGACAGTGCGGCGCTCCCTCAGTACTGACCCTCCGACAGTGCAGTGCTCCCTCAGTACTGACCCTCCGACAGTGCGGCGCTCCCTCAGTACTGACCCTCCGACAGTGCGGCGCTCCCTCAGTACTGACCCTCCGACAGTGCAGCACTCCCTCAGTACTGACCCTCCGACAGTGCAGCACTCCCTCAGTACTGACACTCTGACAGTGCGGCACTCCCTCAGCACTGACCCTCCGACAGTGCGGCGCTCCCTCAGTACTGACCCTCCGACAGTGCGGCGCTCCCTCAGTAATGACACTCCGACAGTGCGGCGCTCCCTCAGTACTGACCCTCCGACAGTGCGGTGCTCACTCAGCACTGACCCTCCGACAGTGCGGCACTCCCTCAGTACTGACCCTCCGACAGTGTGGCACTCCCTCAATACTGACCCTCCGACAGTGCGGCGCTCCCTCAGCACTGACCCTCTGACAGTGCGGCTCTCCCTCAGTACTGACGCTCCAACAGTGTCCCCCTCAGCACTGACCCTCCGACAGTGCGGCGCTCCCTCAGTACTGACCCTCCGACAGTGTCCCCCTCAGCACTGACCCTCCAACAGTGCGGCACGCCCTCAGTACTGACCCTCCGACAGTGCGGCTCTCCCTCAGTACTGACGTTCTGACAGTGAGGCACTCCCTCAGTACTGACCCTCCGACAGTGCGGCACTCCCTCAGTACTGACCCTCCGACAGTGCGGCTCTCCCTCAGTACTGACCTTCTGACAGTGAGGCACTCCCTCAGTACTGACCCTCCGACAGTGCGGCGCTCCCTCAGTACTGACCCTCCGACAGTGCGGTGCTCCCTCAGTACTGACCCTCCGACTGTGCAGCGCTCTCTCAGTACTGACCCTCCGACAGTGCGGCTCTCCCTCAGTACTGACCTTCTGACAGTGAGGCACTGCCTCAGTACTGACCCTCCGACAGTGCTGCGCTCCCTCAGTACTGACCCTCCGACAGTGCTGCGCTCCCTCAGTACTGACCCTCCGACAGTGCGGCGCTCCCTCAGTACTGACCCTCCGACAGTGCAGTGCTCCCTCAGTACTGACCCTCCGACAGTGCTGCGCTCCCTCAGTACTGACCCTCCGACAGTGCGGCGCTCCCTCAGTACTGACCCTCCGACAGTGCAGCACTCCCTCAGTACTGACCCTCCGACAGTGCAGCACTCCCTCAGTACTGACACTCTGACAGTGCAGCACTCCCTCAGCACTGACCCTCCGACAGTGCGGCGCTCCCTCAGTACTGACCCTCCGACAGTGCGGCGCTCCCTCAGTAATGACCCTCCGACAGTGCGGCGCTCCCTCAGTACTGACCCTCCGACAGTGTGGCACTCCCTCAATACTGACCCTCCGACAGTGCGGCGCTCCCTCAGCACTGACCCTCTGACAGTGCGGCTCTCCCTCAGTACTGACGCTCCAACAGTGTCCCCCTCAGCACTGACCCTCCAACAGTGCGGCACTCCCTCAGTACTGACCCTCCGACAGTGCGGCTCTCCCTCAGTACTGACATTCTGACAGTGAGGCACTCCCTCAGTACTGACCCTCCGACAGTGCGGCACTCCCTCAGTACTGACCCTCCAACAGTGCGGCACTCCCTCAGTACTGACATTCTGACAGTGAGGCACTCCCTCAGTACTGACCCTCCGACAGTGCGGCACTCCCTCAGTACTGACCCTCCGACAGTGCGGCTCTCCCTCAGTACTGACCTTCTGACAGTGAGGCACTCCCTCAGTACTGACCCTCCGACAGTGCGGCGCTCCCTCAGTACTGACCCTCCGACAGTGCGGTGCTCCCTCAGTACTGACCCTCCGACAGTGCAGCGCTCTCTCAGTACTGACCCTCCGACAGTGCGGCTCTCCCTCAGTACTGACCTTCTGACAGTGAGGCACTGCCTCAGTACTGACCCTCCGACAGTGCTGCGCTCCCTCAGTACTGACCCTCCGACAGTGCTGCGCTCCCTCAGTACTGACCCTCCGACAGTGCGGCGCTCCCTCAGTACTGACCCTCCGACAGTGCGGCGCTCCCTCAGTACTGACCCTCCGACAGTGCGGCGCTCCCTCAGTACTGACCCTCCGACAGTGCAGCACTCCCTCAGTACTGACCCTCCGACAGTGCAGCACTCCCTCAGTACTGACACTCTGACAGTGCAGCACTCCCTCAGCACTGACCCTCCGACAGTGCGGCGCTCCCTCAGTACTGACCCTCCGACAGTGCGGCGCTCCCTCAGTAATGACCCTCCGACAGTGCGGCGCTCCCTCAGTACTGACCCTCCGACAGTGCGGCGCTCCCTCAGCACTGACCCTCCGACAGTGCGGCACTCCCTCAGTACTGACCCTCCGACAGTGTGGCACTCCCTCAATACTGACCCTCCGACAGTGCGGCGCTCCCTCAGCACTGACCCTCTGACAGTGCGGCTCTCCCTCAGTACTGACGCTCCAACAGTGTCCCCCTCAGCACTGACCCTCCAACAGTGCGGCACTCCCTCAGTACTGACCCTCCGACAGTGCGGCTCTCCCTCAGTACTGACATTCTGACAGTGAGGCACTCCCTCAGTACTGACCCTCCGACAGTGCGGCACTCCCTCAGTACTGACCCTCCGACAGTGCGGCTCTCCCTCAGTACTGACCTTCTGACAGTGAGGCACTCCCTCAGTACTGACCCTCCGACAGTGCGGCGCTCCCTCAGTACTGACCCTCCGACAGTGCAGCGCTCTCTCAGTACTGACCCTCCGACAGTGCGGCTCTCCCTCAGTACTGACCTTCTGACAGTGAGGCACTGCCTCAGTACTGACCCTCCGACAGTGCTGCGCTCCCTCAGTACTGACCCTCCGACAGTGCGGCGCTCCCTCAGTACTGACCCTCCGACAGTGCAGTGCTCCCTCAGTACTGACCCTCCGACAGTGCGGCGCTCCCTCAGTACTGACCCTCCGACAGTGCGGCGCTCCCTCAGTACTGACCCTCCGACAGTGCAGCACTCCCTCAGTACTGACCCTCCGACAGTGCAGCACTCCCTCAGTACTGACACTCTGACAGTGCGGCACTCCCTCAGCACTGACCCTCCGACAGTGCGGCGCTCCCTCAGTACTGACCCTCCGACAGTGCGGCGCTCCCTCAGTAATGACACTCCGACAGTGCGGCGCTCCCTCAGTACTGACCCTCCGACAGTGCGGTGCTCCCTCAGCACTGACCCTCCGACAGTGCGGCACTCCCTCAGTACTGACCCTCCGACAGTGTGGCACTCCCTCAATACTGACCCTCCGACAGTGCGGCGCTCCCTCAGCACTGACCCTCTGACAGTGCGGCTCTCCCTCAGTACTGACGCTCCAACAGTGTCCCCCTCAGCACTGACCCTCCGACAGTGCGGCGCTCCCTCAGTACTGACCCTCCGACAGTGTCCCCCTCAGCACTGACCCTCCAACAGTGCGGCACGCCCTCAGTACTGACCCTCCGACAGTGCGGCTCTCCCTCAGTACTGACGTTCTGACAGTGAGGCACTCCCTCAGTACTGACCCTCCGACAGTGCGGCACTCCCTCAGTACTGACCCTCCGACAGTGCGGCTCTCCCTCAGTACTGACCTTCTGACAGTGAGGCACTCCCTCAGTACTGACCCTCCGACAGTGCGGCGCTCCCTCAGTACTGACCCTCCGACAGTGCGGTGCTCCCTCAGTACTGACCCTCCGACTGTGCAGCGCTCTCTCAGTACTGACCCTCCGACAGTGCGGCTCTCCCTCAGTACTGACCTTCTGACAGTGAGGCACTGCCTCAGTACTGACCCTCCGACAGTGCTGCGCTCCCTCAGTACTGACCCTCCGACAGTGCTGCGCTCCCTCAGTACTGACCCTCCGACAGTGCGGCGCTCCCTCAGTACTGACCCTCCGACAGTGCAGTGCTCCCTCAGTACTGACCCTCCGACAGTGCTGCGCTCCCTCAGTACTGACCCTCCGACAGTGCGGCGCTCCCTCAGTACTGACCCTCCGACAGTGCAGCACTCCCTCAGTACTGACCCTCCGACAGTGCAGCACTCCCTCAGTACTGACACTCTGACAGTGCAGCACTCCCTCAGCACTGACCCTCCGACAGTGCGGCGCTCCCTCAGTACTGACCCTCCGACAGTGCGGCGCTCCCTCAGTAATGACCCTCCGACAGTGCGGCGCTCCCTCAGTACTGACCCTCCGACAGTGTGGCACTCCCTCAATACTGACCCTCCGACAGTGCGGCGCTCCCTCAGCACTGACCCTCTGACAGTGCGGCTCTCCCTCAGTACTGACGCTCCAACAGTGTCCCCCTCAGCACTGACACTCCAACAGTGCGGCACTCCCTCAGTACTGACCCTCCGACAGTGCGGCTCTCCCTCAGTACTGACATTCTGACAGTGAGGCACTCCCTCAGTACTGACCCTCCGACAGTGCGGCACTCCCTCAGTACTGACCCTCCGACAGTGCGGCTCTCCCTCAGTACTGACCTTCTGACAGTGAGGCACTCCCTCAGTACTGACCCTCCGACAGTGCGGCGCTCCCTCAGTACTGACCCTCCGACAGTGCAGCGCTCTCTCAGTACTGACCCTCCGACAGTGCGGCTCTCCCTCAGTACTGACCTTCTGACAGTGAGGCACTGCCTCAGTACTGACCCTCCGACAGTGCTGCGCTCCCTCAGTACTGACCCTCCGACAGTGCGGCGCTCCCTCAGTACTGACCCTCCGACAGTGCAGTGCTCCCTCAGTACTGACCCTCCGACAGTGCGGCGCTCCCTCAGTACTGACCCTCCGACAGTGCGGCGCTCCCTCAGTACTGACCCTCCGACAGTGCAGCACTCCCTCAGTACTGACCCTCCGACAGTGCAGCACTCCCTCAGTACTGACACTCTGACAGTGCGGCACTCCCTCAGCACTGACCCTCCGACAGTGCGGCGCTCCCTCAGTACTGACCCTCCGACAGTGCGGCGCTCCCTCAGTAATGACACTCCGACAGTGCGGCGCTCCCTCAGTACTGACCCTCCGACAGTGCGGCGCTCCCTCAGCACTGACCCTCCGACAGTGCGGCACTCCCTCAGTACTGACCCTCCGACAGTGTGGCACTCCCTCAATACTGACCCTCCGACAGTGCGGCGCTCCCTCAGCACTGACCCTCTGACAGTGCGGCTCTCCCTCAGTACTGACGCTCCAACAGTGTCCCCCTCAGCACTGACCCTCCGACAGTGCGACGCTCCCTCAGTACTGACCCTCCGACAGTGCGGCACTCCCTCAGTACTGACCCTCCGACAATGCGGCTGTTTCTCAGTACTGACCCTCCAACAGTGCGGCACCCCCTCAGTACTGACCTTCCGACTGTGCGGCACTCCCTCAGTACTGACCCTCCGACAGTGCAGCATTCCCTCAGTACTGACCCTCCAACAGTGTCCCCCTCAGCACTGACCCTCCGACAGTGTGGCACTCCCTCAGTACTGACCCTCCGACAGTGCGGCGCTCCCTCAGTACTGACCCTCCGACAGTGCGGCGCTCCCTCAGTAATGACCCTCCGACAGTGCGGCTCTCCCTCGGTACTGACCATCCGACAGTGCGGCACTCCCTCAGTACTGACCCTCCGACAGTGCGGCACTCCCTCAGCACTGACCGTCTGACATTGCGGTGCTCCCTCAGTACTGACCGTCTGACAGTTGACCCCCCTAATTGCTTGCTGCATCTGTATACTAACTTTCCCTGATTCATACACCAGGACACCCAGATCCCTCTGCACCTCAGAGTCCTGCAATCTCTCTCCATTTATATAATCTGCTGCTTTTCTATTCTTCCTGCCAGAGTGGACAAGCTCACATCTTCCCCTCATTATACTCCATCCACCAGATTTTTGCCCACTTGCTTAACTTGTCTATAGACCTTCTGTCCCCTTGCGTCATTTATCAGCTGAGATTATGGGGCTCAAGTCTCTGAAGCAGAGTCTCGAACCCACAGCCCTCTGGCTCTAAGGTAAGCGTGTTCCCGAACCTGTTCTTAGACAGTGCCTCATGTCTCTTATTCTGACACACCACACGAGAGGGAGGGACCATGAGGGACCCTCAGTCCCCACAAGTCACTGATTCTGTGGGGGTCCCTGCTCACAGTCACCATAGTGGGACCTGATTATCAACAGAGACGAACGGGCTCCCATTTCCCAAATAATACTCACTATAACATTACAATATTCAACACTCAATTTAATCATTCCAATTAATTGTAATTAGTCTTCTCTCCCTCCCCCAATCCTCCCTCCTTCCTTTTCCCACCTCCTCCCCCTCCCCTATCCCCCTCCCATAGCCCTTTGACCCCCTCCCCCACCCCAATCACCGCTCCCCGTCTCCAATCTCGTAGCCAATGAAACCCCTCCCCAATTTCCTCCCCCCCTCTCCAATCACTCCATTCACTCAATCCCTCCATTCCGGTATCCCCCAAATCCTTGAGCCCTCCATACCCCCCAATTCCCTCAATTCCCCTGTTCCCCCATTCCCTCCAGACCCCCAATCCCACCGATCCAAAACCCCCCCAATTCCTGCAATTCCCTTATCCCACTTCTCCCTCCCCACTCCTCAATCCCTCCAATCCCCCATTCCCCCAATCCACCCATTCCCCAAACCTTCCATTCCCTCAATCCCTCCATTCCCTCAATCCTCCAATCCCCCATTCCCTAATCCTTCATTCTCCCAATTTCCCCATTCCCTCAATCCTTCTTTCCCTCATTCCCCAATTCTCCCATTCCCACAATCCCTCCACTCCCCCAATCCCCCAATTTCCCCAATTCCCTCAATTTCCCCACTCCCTCCATTCACCCACTCCCTCCATTCCCCCATTTCACCCATTCCCCCACACACTCCATTCCCAATCCCTCTATACCCTCAATCCCTCCATCCCCAATCCCTCAATCCCATCCATTACTCCATTCTCCCAATTCACCCATTCCCTCAATCATTCCAATCCCCAATTACCCATTCCCTCAATTCTGCCATTCTCTAAATGTTGCCACTCCCTCCATTCCACTACTCACTCAATCCCTCCATTTTCTCAATTCTCCAATTCCCTCCATTTCCTAATTTCCCCCAATTCTCCCACACCCTCAATCCCTCCACCCCATTCCCTCCATTCCCCATTCCCTCAATTCCCTCATTCCCTCCATTTCCCTATTCCCTCAATCCCTCCAGTCCCTCAATTCCCTCAAATCCCCCAATTCCCCCCATTCCCCATTCCTCCATTTCCTCAATTCCACCAATTCTCCCACTCCCTCCATTGCCCCAAACCCTCCATTGCCCCCATTCTCCCATTGCCTTAATTTCACCAATCCCTGCATTCCCCCGATGCTCCCATTCCCTCCATCCCTCCATTACCCCATTCCCTCAATTTCCCCATTCCCTCAATCCCTCTTTCCTTCATTCCCCAGTTCTCCCATTCCCACAATCCCTCCACGCCCCCAATTCCCCAATCCCCCAATTTCTCCAATTCCCTCTATTCTCTTAATCCCTCCATTCCCCCATTCCCTCAATCCCTCCATTTCCCCATTACCCCAATTCACCCATTCCTCAATCATTCCAATCCCTAAATTACCCATTCCCTCAATTCTGCCATTTGTTCAATTTTGCCACTCCCTCCATTCCCCCTCTCCCTCAATCCCTCCATTCCCTCCATTTCCCATTCCTCCATTTCCCCATTTCCTCCAATTCTCCCACACCTTCACCCCTCCATTCCCATTCCCTCCATTCCCCCATTCCCTCAATTCCCTCAATACCCTCCATTTCCCCATTCCCCCAATTCCCTCCAATCTGCCAAACCCTACATTGCCCTGTTCCCTCAATCCCTCCATTACCCCCATTCTCCCATTCCCTCAATTTCGCCAATCCCAGCATTCCCCCAATGCTCCCATTCCCCCATACCTACATTCCCTCATTCTCTCAATCCATCCATCCCCCTTTGCCCCAAACACTCAATTTCCTGATACCCTCAATTGTCCCATTCCCTCCATTCCCTTTCTCCCTCAATCCCTCCATTCTCTCTATTCCCTCAATTCCCCCAATTTCCACCATTCCTCCATTTCCCCAATTCACCCAATTCTCCCATTCCCCCAAATCCTCCATCGCCATTCGCTCCATTCCCCCAATCTCTCAATTCCCCCATTCCCTCCATTTCCCCACCTCCTCAATCCCTTCATTCTCTCAATTCCCTCAAATCCCCCCATTTCCCTCCATTTCCCATTCCACAATTTGCCCAATTCCCTCCTTCCCCCAATCCCTCCATTCCCCCAATTCCTCCATTCTCCCATTCCCTCTATTCCCTCAATCCCTCCATTCCCCAAATTCTCCATTCCCTCAATTTCCCCAATCCCCCCATTCCCCCAATCTCTCCATTTCCCCATTCCCTGAATCCCTCCATTTCCCCATTCCCTGAATCCCTCCATTTCCCCATTCTCCCAAATCACCCATTCCCTTAATTTCCTGATTCCCTCCATTTTTCCTACCCCCTCAACCCCTCCATTCTCTCAATTCCCTCAAATCCCCCAATTCCCTCCAGTTCCATTCCTCAATTCCCCCAATTTCCCCAATTCTCCCATTCCCTCAATCCCTCCATCCCCATTCCCTCCATTACCCCATTCCCTCAGTTTCCACATCCCCCCCTTACCTCAATTTCCCCATTCCCTCCATTCCCCCACTCCTTCAATCCATCTATTCTCTCAATTCCCTCAAATCCCTCAATTGCTCCATTACCCTAATTCACCCATTCCCCCACTCCGTCCATTCCCCCAATCCCTCAATTCCCCCATTCCTCAATCCTTCTATTCCTTTAATCCATCTATTCATCCAATTCCCCCATTCCCTCAATTTCTCCATCTCATCCATTCCCTCGCTTTTACAATCCCTCCATTCCCTCAATTCCCTTAAATCCCCAATTCCCACCATTCACCATTCCTCCATTTCCCCAATTCTCTCAATCCCTCTATTCCCTCAATCTCTCCATTCCCCCAATTCTCCCATTCCCTCAATCCCTGCATTCCCCCAAATCTCCCATTCCCTCAATCCCTCCATACCCTCAATTTCCCCATTTTCCCACTCCCTCAATCCCTCCATTCCCTCAATCCCTCCATTCACACATTCCCCCATTCCCTCAATTCACCCATTCCCGCAATTTCCCCATTCATTCCATTCCTCACTCCCCCATTCCCTCAATCCTGCCATTCCTCCATTCCCTGAGTTCCCCCATTCCCACAATTCTCCCATTCCCTCAATTACTCTGTTCCTCCAATTCTT
This sequence comes from Carcharodon carcharias, assembly GCF_017639515.1. Lineage (NCBI taxonomy): Eukaryota > Metazoa > Chordata > Chondrichthyes > Lamniformes > Lamnidae > Carcharodon > Carcharodon carcharias. Next base: position 689,796 of record NW_024470737.1, read on the forward strand.
CTATTCCCTCAGTTCCCCCATTCATTCCATTCCTCACTCCCCTATTCCCTCAATCCCTCCATTCCCCCATTACCTGAGTTCCCCTATTCCCACAATTCTCCCATTCCCTTAATCCCTCCATCCCCCCAATTCTCCAATACCCCCAATTCCCCATTCCCTCAATTCTCCCATTCATTCCATTTCTCAGTTCTCCCTTTCCCCCATTCCCTCAATTCTCCCATTCCGACAATCCCTCCATTCTCCCAATTCTCCCATTCCCTCAATCCCTCCATTGCCCCAATTCTCCCAATTCCCCCATTCTCTCAATCCCTCCATACCCCCAATTCCCCCATTCATTCCATTCTTCAGTCCTCCCATTCCCTCAATCCCTCCAATCCCTCCATTTCCCATTCCCTCAATCCCTCCATCCCCCCAATTCTCCCATACCCCCAATTCCCCATTCCCTCAATTCTCCCATTCATTCCATTTCTCAGTTCTCCCTTTCCCCCATTCCCCATTCCCTCAATTCTCTCATTCCGACAATCCCTCCATTCTCCCATTCCCTCAATCCCTCCATTGCCCCAATTCTCCCAATTCCCCCATTCCCTCAATCCCTCCAATCCCTCCATTCCCCATTTCCTCAATCCCTCCATTGCCTCAATCCCTCCATTCCCCCATTCCCTGAATCCCTCCTTTTCCCCATTCCCCCAATTCACCCATTCCCTCGATCCCTCCATTCCCCCAATTCTCCCATACCCACAATTCCCCATTCCCTCAATTCTCCCATTCATTCCATTTCTCAGTTCTGCCATTCCCCCAATCCCTCCATTCCCTCAATTCTCCCAATCCCTCAATCCCTCCATTCACCAAATTCTCCAATTCCCTCAATCCCTCCATTCCCTCAATCCCTCCATTTCCCCAATTCTCCCATTCCCTCAATTTTCCGATTCCCTCAATCCCTCCATCCCCAATCCCTCCATTCCCCCACTACCTCAACCCCTCCATTCTCTCAAATCTCCTAATTACTCCACTCCCCATTCCTCCATTTACCCAATTCCCTCAATTACCCCATTCCCTCAATCCCTCCATTCCTCCAATTCACCCATTCCCCCAATCCCTCCTTTCCCCCAATCCCTTCATTCTCCCATTCCCTCAATACTCCCATTCCCTCAATCCCTTTACTCCCTCAATCCCTCCATTCCCCCAATTCTCCCATTCCCTGAATTTCCCCAATCCCTCCATTGACACAAATTCTCCCATTCCCCCAATTCCCCCATTCCACCAATTCCCCCATTCCCTCAATCCCCCAATTCCCCCATTCCCTTAATCCCTCAATTCCCCCAATTCTCCCATACCCCCAATTCCCCATTCCCTCAATTCTCCCAATCTGACAAACCCTCCAATCTCCCATTCCCTCAATCCCTCCAATCCCTCAATTCTCCCATTCCCTCTATTCCCCTACTCCCTCAATTCCTCCATTCTCTCAGTTCCCTCAAATCCACAAATTTTCTCCATTCCCCATTCCTCCTATTCCCCAATTCCCCCAATTCTCCCACACCCTCAATTTCTCCACCCCATTCCCTCATTTCTCCATTCCCTCATTCCCTCCATTCCCCTATTCCCTCAATTTCCCCATTCCCTCAATCCCTCCATTCTCTCAATTCCCCAAAATCTGTCAATTCCGCCCACTCCCCATTCCTCCATTTCCCCATTCCCCCCAATTACCCCATTCCCCCAATCCTGCCATTCCCTCAATCCCTCTATTCCCTCAATCCCGCCATTCCCCCCATTCCTCCAATTCCCCATTCCCTCAATTCCCCCATTCATTCCATTCCTCAGTCCTCCCATTCCCTCAATCCCTCCTTTCCCCATTCCCTCAATTCTCACATTCCCTCAATTCCTCCAATTCTCCCATTCCCTCAATCCCTGCATTCCCCAATACCTTCAATCCCTCCATCCCCTCAATTTCCTCATTACCTCCATTCCACAATCCCTCTATTCTCTCAATTCCCTCAAATCCCCCAATTCCCTCCATTCCCCATTCCTCCATTTCCCCAATTCCCCCACACCCTCAATCATCCAATCCCATTCCCTCCATTTCCTCAAGACAGACTGTGAGGTTCTTAAGCAAATTGATATAGGGAGTGACAAAGTACTGGAGATGTTGGCAGGCTTAAAAGTGGACAAATCTCCAGGTCTGGATGATTTGTCCCCCAGACTGCTGAGGGAGGCAAGGGAGGAGATCGCAGGGGCTCTGACCCAAATTTTTAATTCCTCTCTGGCCACAGGGGAGGTGCCAGAGGACTGGAGAACAGCTAAAGTGGTTCCGCTATTTTTAGAAGGGTTGTAGAGAGAAGCCAGGGAACTACAGGCCAGGGAGTCTCACGTCAGTGGTAGGGAAACTATTGGAGAAAGTTCTGAAGGAGAGAATCTATCTCCACTTGGAGAGGCAAGGTTTGATCAGGGATAGTCAGCATTGCTATCATACTAGTCAGAGAGAGGTCATGCCTAACAAATGTGATTGAATTTTTTGAGGAGGTGACCAGGAGTATAGATGAGGGTAGCGCAGTTGATGTAGTTTATATGGATTTCATCAAAGCCTCTGACAAGGTCCCACATGGGAGACTTATAAAGAAGGCAAAGGCACATGGGATACAGGGTAATTTAATAAGGTGGATTCAAAATTGGCTTAGTTGTTAGAGACAGAGGGTGATGACAGAAGGATGCTTTAGTTACTAGAAGCCAGTGTCCAGTGGCGTACCACAGGGATCTGTGCTGGGTCCCCTATTATTCGTCATTTATATAAACGACATAGATGACTATGTGGGGGGTAGGATTAGTAAGTTTGCGGATGACACAAAGATTGGCCGGGTGGTTAACAGTGAGGTTGTGTGTCTTGGGAAGATATAGACGGGATGGTCAAATGGGCAGATAAGTGGCAGATGGAATTTAACCCTGAAAAGTGTGAGGTGATACACTTTGGAAGGAGTAATTTGACAAGGAAGTATTCAATGAACGGCTTGGCACTAGGAAGTTCTGAGGAACAAAGGGACCTTGGCGTGTGTGTCCATAAATCTCTGAAGGAGGAGGGGCATGTTAGTGGGGTGGTGAAAAAGGCATATGGGACACTTGCCTTTATCAATCGAGGCACAGATTACAAAAGTAGGGAGGTCAAGTTGGAGTTGTATAGAACCTTGGTGAGGCCACAGCTGGAGTACTGTGTGCAGTTCTGGTCACCACATTATAGGAAGGATGTGATTGCACTGGAGGGGGTGCAGAGGAGATTCACCAGGATGTTGCCTGGGATGAAACATTTAAGTTATGAAGAGAGGTTGGATAGACTTGGGTTGTTTTCGTTGGAACAGAGAAGACTGAGGGGTGACCTGATCGAGGTGTACAAGATTATGAGGGGCATGGACAGGGTGGATAGGGAGCAGCTGTTCCCCTTAGTTGAAGGGTCAGTCATGAGGGGACACAAGTTCAAGGTGAGGGGCAGGAGGTTTAGGGGGGATGTGAGGAAAACCCTTTTTACCCAGAGGGTGGTGAGGGTCTGGAATGCGCTGCCTGGGAGGGTGGTGGAGGCGGGTTAGCCTCACATCCTTTAAAAAGTACCTGGATGAGCACTTGGCATCATCATAACATTCAAGGCTATGGGCCAAGTGCTGGTCAATGGGATTAGGTAGGTAGGTCAGGTGTTTCTCACGTGTTGGTGCAGACTCGATGGGCTGAAGGGCCTCCTCTGCGCTGTGTGATTCTGTGATTTCCCATTCCCTCCATTCCCATTCTCTCAATCCCTCCATTCTCTTAATTCCCACAAATCTTCCAAATCCCTCCACTCCCTATTCCTCCATTTCCCCAATTCCCCCAATTCACCCATTCTCCAAATCCCTTCCATTCCACCGAATCACTTACTCCCTCGATCCCTCCATTTCCAACATTCCGCCAATTCTCCCACTCCCTCAATCTCTCCATGCCAATTCCCCCCACTCCCCATTCCTCCATTTCCCCAATTCCCCTAATTACCCCATTCCCTCAATTCTCCCATTCCCTCAATCCCTCTATCTCACTATTCCCTCAAACCCTCCATTTCCCTATTCCCTCAATTCCCCCATTCTCTCAATTCTCCCATTCCCTCAATTTCCCCAATCCCTCCATTCCCCCAATTCTCCCATTCCCTCAATCCCTCCATTCCCCCATTCTCTCTATTCCCCCATTCACTCAATCCCTCCATTCTCTCAATTCCCTCAAATCCCCAATTCCCCTCTATTCCCCATTCCTCCATTTCCCCAATTCCCTTAATTCTCCCATTCCCTCAATCCTCCACTCCTTCAATTTCTCCAATCCCTCCATTCCCCCAACGCTCCCATTCCCTCAAACCTTCCATTCCCCTATCCCCTCAATCCCTCCATTCCCCTATCCCCTCAATCCCTCCATTCCCCATTCCCTCAATCCCTCCATTCCCCCATCTCCTCAATCCCTCCATTCCCCCATCCCCTCAATCGCTCCATTCACCCAATCCCTTCATTCCCCCATTCCCTGAATTCCTCCATTCGTCATTCCCCCAATTCACCCATTCCCTCAATTCCCCCATTCCCCCATTCCCCCAATTCCCTCCATTCCTCAATCCTCCTTTCCCCAATTTACCCATTCCCTCAATCCTTCCATTCCCCAATCCCTTCATTCCCCCAATCCCTCCATTCCCCCAATCCCTCCATTCCCCAATCCCTCCATTCCCCCAATCCCTCCATTCCCCCAATCCCTCCATTCCCTCAATCCTTCCATTCCCTCAATTCTTCCATTCCCCATTCCCTCCATTTCCCCATTCCCTCAATCCCTCCATTCTCTCAATTCCCTCAAATCCCCAATTCCCCTCTATTCCCCATTCCTCCTTTTCCCCAATTCCCTTAATTCTCCCATTCCCTCAATCCCCCATTCCCTCAATTTCTCCAATCCCTCCATTCCCCCAACACTCCCATTCCCTCAAACCCTCCATTCCCCATCCCCTCAATCCCTCAATTCCCCATCCCCTCAATCCCTCCATTCCCCCATCCCCTCAATCGCTCCATTCACCCAATCCCTTCATTCCCCCATTCCCTGAATTCCTCCATTCGTCATTCCCCCAATTCACCCATTCCCTCAATTCCCCCATTCCCCCAATTCCCTCCATTCCTCAATCCTCCTTTCCCCAATTTACCCATTCCCTCAATCCTTCCATTCCCCAATCCCTCCATTCCCCCAATCCCTCCATTCCCCCAATCCCTCCAGTCCCCCAATCCCCTCAATCCCTCCATTCCCCCAAATCCCTCACTCCCCAAATTCACCCATTCCCTTAATCCCTCCACTCCCCCAATCCCCCCAACCCCTCTATTCCCCCAAATCCCTCCACTCCCTCAATCCCTCCACTCCCTCAATCCCTCCACTCCCTCAATCCCTCCACTCCCTCCATTCCCTCAAATCCCTCCACTCCCCCTCAATCCCTCCATTCCCCCAAATCCCTCCACTCCCTCAATCCCTCCACTCCCCTATCTCAATCTTCCCACCCCCTCGCTCCCTCCTCCCTCCTCCCTCCCTCGATGAGCCCCGGCTCCATCCCTCAACTCTGATGCTGCAGCCTCAAGGAGCCGGGAGGGGGGGTCGGCGCGCAGCCGCGCCGGCGGGGAAGCCACCCGCCCGCTCTCCCGCCCGCCCAGGCGCTTAGTCCCTCTGACTCGCTGGCCGGCTGGCTGGGTGCTGTAGCGCAGGTCTCTGCATGCAGGGTTTGCTCTCTGTCTCTCTCCCTCTATCTCTGGCTGCCTGTCTGTCTGTACCTAGGTAACCAGCTCTGTAACTGCAGCTTAATATTTATATATATATACATATAAAATCATTGATTAATTCACAGTTAGTCATGGCTGAATCCACAGACGGCGAAATGCATCATTTAAACACAATTATGGATACCTTATCCAGATTGACTGTAAGTATAAACCCTCTGTATCTTTAAAAGAAAACATTTTAAACCAGCAAAAAATGTGAGAATCTTGGGCAGTGCTGTCTGCTAACTGTAGCATTTTGGGCAGTGGATTTCAAAAAGAGATATATATATATATAAATATATAATAATAATTTTGCATATTGCAAGTGGATTTATTTGGATGTGAAGGATTTTTGATGCAGGTAAATTTGTTGGAAGTCAGACTTCATTGAGGACGGGAAGCAGATTTAGACAGGGATTGAGAGGTTGCTGTATTGTCTTGACTCTGCCATCGGGGGATTTTTTTTTTGGAGACTGCAGAGATTTTTTTTTAGAAATTATTTGTTTCAGGGGCTCAAAGGGGGGTGGGGGGGGGGGTGCCGCGGAGTGTGGAACGTGTCAGAATGGAGAGGAGAGGGGAGTGGAGTAGGAGGGATAAATCTCGGAGTGAGAATATGCTTAGAGAGGTTAATGAAATGGGATTCACACATACACAGACACACACAATCAGACACACACAATTACACACACTCTCACACATGCATACATTCACACAGTTACACTCTCACACAGTTACACTCTCACACAGTTACACACACACACACATATACACACAGATACACACACATACACTCACACAGATACACTCTCACACAGTTACACACACACAGATACACTCACATGCACTCTCACACAGTTATACACACATACTCTCACACAGATACACTCTCACACAGTTACACACACACAGATACACACAAATACGTTCACGCAGATACACTCACACAAATACACACATGCACTCACACAGATACACACACATACACTCTCACACAGATACACACTCACACAGATACACACACATACACTCTCACACAGATACACTCTCACACAGTTACACACACACACATACATACACAGATACACTCTTACATATACGCTCACACAGATACACACATGCACTTAAACTCACACAGATATACACACATATACACTCATGCAGATACACATGCACACCTACAGACACACACACACACGGATACAGGCACACGCACACAGATACATACACATACAGACACACACACACAGACACCCACACATATACAGATAACCATGCACACAGATACAGACACACACATATACACGCACATACAAGCACACAGATACACACACACACATACAAACACACACAGATATACACACACACACACAGATGCGGACATAGTTACACACACACAACACACACATACAGACACACACATACACAAATACACACACATACACACACATATACACACACACACACTCATACACATGCATACAGACACACACAGACATACACGCACTCAGATATACACACACGGATACAGACACACACACACGCACACACACAGACACACACACACACACACACACATATACACAGACACACACACACACACACACATATACACAGACACACACACACACACAGACACACACACACACACAGACACACACACACACATATGCACACACACATACACACACACACACACACACATATACAGACACACACACAGATACACACACACACACACACAGACACACACACACACACACACAGACACAGATACACACACAGACACAGACACACACACACACATATACACAGACACACAGATACACAACATTGCGTAAAAAAACAAGTGTCAGATTGACATTTAATTAAAAGCGGTGGGGTGACTCTCTCAAGTGGCATTGCAGTATTGCCTGCTCGCAGTTTCTATAGAAACTACAGATGTCCCTGCCATTTTTTTCTCTCTCTGTCTCTCTCTCCTGATTATTTTTAAACGGTGGATTTCCAGCCCTCCCCTTCCCCATTGTGGGCTCTCAGTGCTGCAGAAGGTGCTGTTTAGAGGGGTGTGTGTGTATGTGTGTGTGTGTGAGGGGAGGGGAGAGTGGTGGGGTGGGGTGGGGAGGGTGGGGGGGGGAGAGAGAGAGGCGAGAACATCACTGCAATCAGCCCCCATCACCACCCCTCTCTCTTCCTCTCTCTTCCTCTCTCTCTCTCTCTCTCTCTCTCCTTTCTCTCTCTCTCTCTCTCCCGTTTTCCTCCTTGGCAAAATCTTTTCACTGAAGTAATGACACCAAGGAAGCCAGTGAGAGTGAGTATGACTGGGGAAGGAACACTGCAGAGAGTGTGGCGGGGGGGGGGTGGGGATGGGAATGTTAGCAAGACCGGCTGGTGTAGGGGGGTTTTTTTTTAATGTTTGACGGTGGCCGAGTCATTGCAGCGTAAATTATGCACGAAATCTGGGCACATTTCTGCATGTCCCTCATGAATAATCAATCCCCTTCCCCTCCCAGGAATTTATTTTTATATCGTTTAAGACGAGGCATTCATCCTTCTGCTCGAATTCCCCGTCACTCTGTGCCCACACCGCCTGGGACTGGCTGATTAATCTGCAGGCTCCTCTCGCAACCAGTCCTTTGTTGCTGTGCCCAGCTTAGCTTGAGCTCTGCCCCTGTGTGTTAAATCGAGGGGAGGGGCAGCAAGCAGGGTGGGGGGGTTGGTGGGTGGTGGGGGTTGGTGTGGGTGAGGGGGTGGGGGTGGGTGAGGGGGTGGGTGAGGAGGGTGGAGGTGGGTAGGTGAGGGGTGGTGGGGGTGAGTGAGGGGGGGTGGGGGGGGGGGGGGTTTTGGGTGAGGGGGGTGGGGGCGAGTGATTCCTGAGCTGACACTTTGCCAAGATCAGGGGAGGGGGTTGGGGGGTAAATAATTGTCGTCCGGCCTGTTTTACTGACCCTGCTCAGTTCCCCCGGCAACGAACCCACCACCCGGGCGGGGTTAATAAGGCCCCCCTCGGCCTGCGAGCTCGGGGGGAGGTGGGGGATCCGGAGGGGGCCCATATCCCCTTCTCACCTTGCCCGCCCGGACCCCACCACCCCCCCCCGCTTCCTCCCCTCCCCCACATTCCCCTCCCCTCCCCTCCCCCAACATTCCCCTCCCCTCCCCTCCCCCACATTCCCCTCCCCTCCCCTCCCCTCCCCCACATTCCCCTCCCCTCCCCTCCCCTCCCCCACATTCCCCTCCCCTCCCCTCCCCTCCCCACATTCCCCTCCCCTCCCCTCCCCCACATTCCCCTCCCCTCCCCACATTCCCCTCCCCTCCCCCACATTCCCCTCCCCTCCCCCACATTCCCCTCCCCTCCCCTCCCCCACATTCCCCTCCCCTCCCCTCCCCCACATTCCCCTCCCCTCCCCCACATTCCCCTCCCCTCCCCTCCCCCACATTCCCCTCCCCTCCCCTCCCCCACATTCCCCTCCACTCCCCTCCCCTCCCCCACATTCCCCTCCCCTCCCCTCCCCCACATTCCCCTCCCCTCCCCCACATTCCCCTCCCCTCCCCCACATTCCCCTCCCCTCCCCTCCCCCACATTCCCCTCCCCTCCCCTCCCCCACATTCCCCTCCCCTCCCCTCCCCCACATTCCCCTCCCCTCCCCTCCCCTCCCCCACATTCCCCTCCCCTCCCCTCCCCCACATTCCCCTCCCCTCCCCTCCCCTCCCCCACATTCCCCTCCCCTCCCCCACATTCCCCTCCCCTCCCCTCCCCCACATTCCCCTCCCCTCCCCCACATTCCCCTCCCCTCCCCTCCCCCACATTCCCCTCCCCTCCCCTCCCCCACATTCCCCTCCACTCCCCTCCCCTCCCCCACATTCCCCTCCCCTCCCCTCCCCTCCCCCACATTCCCCTCCCCTCCCCCACATTCCCCTCCCCTCCCCCACATTCCCCTCTCCCTCCCCTCCCCCACATTCCCCTCCCCTCCCCCACATTCCCCTCCCCTCCCCCACATTCCCCTCCCCTCCCCCACATTCCCCTCCCCTCCCCTCCCCCACATTCCCCTCCCCTCCCCTCCCCTCCCCTCCCCTCCCCCACATTCCCCTCCCCTCCCCTCCCCCACATTCCCCTCCCCTCCCCCACATTCCCCTCCCCTCCCCCACATTCCCCTCCCCTCCCCCACATTCCCCTCCCCTCCCCTCCCCCACATTCCCCTCCCCTCCCCTCCCCCACATTCCCCTCCCCTCCCCTCCCCCACATTCCCCTCCCCTCCCCTCCCCTCCCCCACATTCCCCTCCCCTCCCCCACATTCCCCTCCCCTCCCCTCCCCCACATTCCCCTCCCCTCCCCCACATTCCCCTCCCCTCCCCTCCCCCACATTCCCCTCCCCTCCCCTCCCCCACATTCCCCTCCACTCCCCTCCCCTCCCCCACATTCCCCTCCCCTCCCCTCCCCTCCCCCACATTCCCCTCCCCTCCCCCACATTCCCCTCCCCTCCCCCACATTCCCCTCTCCCTCCCCTCCCCCACATTCCCCTCCCCTCCCCCACATTCCCCTCCCCTCCCCCACATTCCCCTCCCCTCCCCCACATTCCCCTCCCCTCCCCTCCCCCACATTCCCCTCCCCTCCCCTCCCCTCCCCTCCCCTCCCCCACATTCCCCTCCCCTCCCCTCCCCTCCCCTCCCCTCCCCCACATTCCCCTCCCCTCCCCCACATTCCCCTCCCCTCCCCCACATTCCCCTCCCCTCCCCCACATTCCCCTCCCCTCCCCTCCCCTCCCCCACATTCCCCTCCCCTCCCCCACATTCCCCTCCCCTCCCCTCCCCCACATTCCCCTCCCCTCCCCCACATTCCCCTCCCCTCCCCTCCCCCACATTCCCCTCCCCTCCCCCACACTCCCCTCCCCTCCCCTCCCCCACATTCCCCTCCCCTCCCCTCCCCCACATTCCCCTCCCCTCCCCCACATTCCCCTCCCCTCCCCTCCCCCACATTCCCCTCCCCTCCCCTCCCCCACATTCCCCTCCCCTCCCCTCCCCCACATTCCCCTCCCCTCCCCCACATTCCCCTCCCCTCCCCTCCCCCACATTCCCCTCCCCTCCCCCACATTCCCCTCCCCTCCCCTCCCCCCACATTCCCCTCCCCTCCCCTCCCCTCCCCTCCCCTCCCCTCCCCCACATTCCCCTCCCCTCCCCTCCCCTCCCCTCCCCTCCCCCACATTCCCCTCCCCTCCCCTCCCCCACATTCCCCTCCCCTCCCCCACATTCCCCTCCCCTCCCCTCCCCTCCCCCACATTCCCCTCCCCTCCCCTCCCCCACATTCCCCTCCCCTCCCCTCCCCCACATTCCCCTCCCCTCCCCTCCCCCACATTCCCCTCCCCTCCCCCACATTCCCCTCCCCTCCCCTCCCCCACATTCCCCTCCCCTCCCCTCCCCCACATTCCCCTCCCCTCCCTCACATTCCCCTCCCCTCCCCTCCCCCACATTCCCCTCCCCTCCCCTCCCCCACATTCCCCTCCCCTCCCTCACATTCCCCTCCCCTCCCCTCCCCCACATTCCCCTCCCCTCCCCTCCCCCACATTCCCCTCCCCTCCCCTCCCCCACATTCCCCTCCCCTCCCTCACATTCCCCTCCCCTCCCCTCCCCCACATTCCCCTCCCCTCCCTCACATTCCCCTCCCCTCCCCTCCCCCACATTCCCCTCCCCTCCCCCACATTCCCCAACCCCCCCCCCCCCCGAACACCCGGTGCTAGGGTCGGTGACCATGCCCACTGGCGGCCCTCAGTGTCGGTACTGAGGCCAACGGATGCCTCCCTCCTGAGCGTCCAGGTTCAGACAGGTTGCTATGATGGGATCTCACCTGGGGCCTTCACCCTGCTCCGAGACGAGGCCTCCTCTCTGCCGCAGCCCTCCTCATCCCCCCACCCCCGCTGCCCCCCCCCCCCCCCCCCCCCACCGCCGCACCCCCGCTACCTATCCTCGCTTTCCTCCACTCGACCCCCAGAGCTCCCAAACCCTGAGCTTTGAAGTGCTCATTCGCATGTCCGAATCCCTCCTTGATTTGCGCCTCTGTTTTTGTGCCCCCTCTCTCAGCTACCAAGCCCCCAACCCCGCCCACTCACCCCGCAACACTCTGCGTTCGCTAACCCTGCATTCTAACACGTCCAACCACCCACCGTCACCCCGATTCCCACCGCTGCACCATTGGCGGCTGTGCCTTCAGCTGCCTCGGGGGGGGGGGGGGGGGGGGCCCTGAGCTCCGGAATTCCCTCCCTCAACCGCCCCTCCCCCTCTGCCCCACTTAAAGACAACCTGCAACTCTCTCACCTAGCTTTAAGGTCTCCTTGGCAATGTAGGGGGAGCTTTACTCTGTATCTAACACCGTGCTGTACCTGTCCTGGTCGTGTTTGATAGGGACAGTGTAGAGGGAGCTTTACTCTGTATCTAACCCCGTGCTGTACCTGTCCTGGGAGTGTTTGATGGGGACAGTGTAGAGGGAGCTTTACTCTGTATCTGACCCCGTGCTGTACCTGTCCTGGGAGTGTTTGATGGGGACAGTGTAGAGGGAACTTTACTCTGTATCTAACCCCGTGCTGTCCCTGTCCTGGGGGTGTTTGATGGGGACAGTGTAAAGGGAGCTTTACTCTGTATCTAACCCCGTGCTGTACCTGTCCTGGGAGTGTTTGATGGGGACAGTGTAGAGGGCGCTTTACTCTGTATCTAATGCCATGTTGTACCTGTCCTGGGAGTGTTTGATGGGAACAGTGCAGGCCGAGCTTTACTCTGTATCTAACCCCGTGCTGTACCTGTCCTGGAAGTGTTTGATGGGGACAGTGTAGAGGGAGCTTTACTCTGTATCTAACCCCGTGCTGTACCTGTCCTGGGAGTGTTTGATGGGGACAGTGTAGAGGGCGCTTTACTCTGTATCTAATGCCATGTTGTACCTGTCCTGGGAGTGTTTGATGGGAACAGTGCAGGCCGAGCTTTACTCTGTATCTAACCCCGTGCTGTACCTGTCCTGGAAGTGTTTGATGGGGACAGTGTAGAGGGAGCATTACTCTGTATCTAACCCCGTGCTGTACCTGTCCTGGGAGTGTTTGATGGGGACAGTGTAGAGGGAACTTTAGTATGTATCTAACCCCGTGCTGTACCTGTCCTGGGAGTGTTTGATGGGGACAGTGTAGAGGGAGCTTTACTCTGTATCTAACCCCGTGCTGTACCTGTCCTGGGAGTGTTTGATGGGGACAGTGTAGAGGGAGCTTTACTCTGTATCTAACCCTGTGCTGTACCTGTCCTGGGAGTTTTTGATGGGGACAGTGTAGAGCGAACTTTACTCTGTATATAACCCTTTGCTGTATCTGTCCTGGGAGTGTTTGGTGTGGATTGTGTAGAGGGGGTTTTACTCCGCATCTAACCCGTTACTGTACCTGTCCTGGGAGTGTTTGATGGGGACAGTTTCAAGGGATCTTTACTCTGTATCTAACCCCGTGCTGTACCTGTCCTGGGTGTCTTTGATGGCGACAGTGTAGGTGGAGCTTTACTCTGTATCTAACCCCATGCTGTCCCTGTCCTGGGAGTGTTTGATGGGGACAGTGTAGAGGGAGCTTTACTCTGTGTCTAACCCCGTGCTGTACCTCTTCTGGTAGTGTTTGATGGGGATGGTGTAGAGGGTGCTTTACTCTGTTTCTAAGCCTGTGTTTCTACTTATCCTGGGCATGTTTGACGGGGACGGTGTAGAGGGAGCTTTACTCTGTATCTAACCCCGTGCCGTACCTGTCCTGGGAGTGTTTGATGTGGACAGTGTAGTGAGAGCTTTACTCTGTGTCTAACACTGTACTATATTTGCCCTCGGTGTTTTTTATGGGGACAGTGGAGAGGGAGCTTTACTCCATATCTAATCCCATGCTATAGCTGTTTTGGAAGTGTTTGATGGAAACAGTGTAGAGTGAGCTTTACTCTGTAACTATCCTTGTGATGTACCTGTGCTGGGAGTGATTGATGGGGACAGCGTAGAGGGAGCTTTACTCTGTATCTAACGCCGTGTTGTACCTGTCCTGGGAGTGTTTGATGTGAACAGTATAGACGGAGCTTTACTCTGTATCTAACCCCGTGCTGTACCTGTCCTGGGATTGTTTGATGGGGACAGTGTAGAAGAAGCTTTACTCTGTATCTAACCCCGTGCTGTACCTGTCCTGGGAGTGTTTGATGGGGACGGTGTAGACGGAGCTTTACTCTGTATCTAACCCCGTGCTGTACCTGTCCTGGGAGTGTTTGATGGGGAATGTGTAGAGGGAGCTTTACTCTGTATCTAACCCCGTGTTGTACCTGTCCTGGGAGTGTTTGATGGGGACAGTGTAGAGGGACCTTTACTCTGTATCTAACCCCGTGCTGTACCTGTCCTGGGAGTGTTTGATGGGGACAGTGTAGAGGGACCTTTACTCTGTATCTAACCCCGTGCTGTACCTGTCCTGGGAGTGTTTGATGCAAACAGTACAGAGGGAGCTTTATTCCGTATCTAATGCCGTGCTGTATCTGTCTTGGGAGTATATGTGGGAGACAGTGTAGAGGGAACATTACGCTGTATCTAACCCCGTGCTGTAGCTGCCCTTGGAGTGTTTGTTGAAAACAGTATAGAGGGAGTTTTACTCTGTATCTAACCCCGTGCTGTACCTGTCCTGGGAGTCTTTGTTGGATCAGTGTAGAGGGAGATTTACTCTGTATCTAATCCCGTGCTGTACCTGCTCTGGGAGTGTTGATGGGGACAGTGTAGAGGGAGCTTTACTCCATATTTAACACCATGCTATAACTGTTTTGGGAGTGTTTCATGGAAACTGTGTAGATGGAGCTTTATTCTGTATCTAAGACTGAGCTATACCTGCCCTGGGAGTGTTTGCTGGGGACAGTGTAGAGGGAGCTTTACTCTGTATCTGATCCCGTGCTGTACCTGCCCTGGGTGTGTTTGATGGGAACAGTGTAGAGGGAGATCTACTCTATACCTAACCCCGTGCTGTACCTGTCCTGGGAGTGTTTGATGGGGACGGTGTAGAGGGAGATTTACTCTGTATCTAACCCCGTGCTGTACCTGTCCTGGGAGTGTTTGATGGGGACAGTGTAGAGGGGGCTTTACTCTGTATCTAAGCCCTTGCTGTACCTGTCCTGGGAGTGTTTGATGGGGACAGTGTAGAGAGAGCTTTACTCTGTATCTAACCCCGTGCTGTACCTGTCCTGGGAGTGTTTGATGGGGACAGTGTAGAGGGGGCTTTACTCTGTATCTAAGCCCTTGCTGTACCTGTCCTGGGATTGTTTGATGGGGACAGCGTAGAGGGAGCTTTACTCTGTATCTAACCCCATGCTGTCCCTGTCCTGGGAGTGTTTGTTGGGTACAGTGTAGAGGGAGCTTTACTTTGTATCTAACCCCGTGCTGTCCCTCTTCTGGTAGTGTTTGATGGGGATGGTGTAGAGGGACCTTTACTCTGTTTCTAACCCCGTGTTTCTACTTGTCCTGTGCATATTTGACGGGGACGGTGTAGAGGGAGTTTTACTCTGTCTCTAACCCCGTGCCATACCTGTCCTGGGAGTGTTTGATGTGGACAGTGTCATGAGAGCTTTACTCTGTGTCTAACACTGTGCTATATTTGCCCTCGGTGTTTTTGATGGGGACAGTGGAGAGGGATCTTTACTCCATATCTAATCCCATGCTAACGCTGTTTTGGGAGTGTTTGATGTAAACGTGTAGACAGAGCTTTACTCTGTATCTATCCTTGTGCTGTACCTGTCGTGGGTGTGTTTGATGGGGACAGTGTAGAAGCAACTTTGCTCTATATCTAACCCATGCTGTACCTGCCCTGGGAGTTTTTGATGGGTACAGTGTAGAGGGACCTTTACTCTGAATCTAACCCCGTGCTGTATCTGTCCTGGGTGTATTTGCTGGGGACAGTCTGGAGGGAACTTGACTCTGTATGTAACCCTGTGCTGTACCTGCCCTTGGAGTGTTTGTTGAAAAGAGTAGAGAGGGAGCTTTACTCTGTATCTAACCCCGTGCTGTACATGTACTGGGAGTGTTTGTTGGGTCAGTGTAGAGGGAGCTTTACTTCTTATTTAACCCCGTGCTGTATCTGTCCTGGGAGTGTTTGTTGGGTCAGTGTAGAGAGGGCTTTACTCTTTATTTAACCCCGTGCTGTATCTGCCCTGGGAGTGTTTGATGGGGACAGTGTAGAGGGAGCTTTACTCCATATTTAGCACCATGCTATAACTGTTTTTGGAGTGTTTCACGGAAACTGTGTAGAGGAAGCTTTATTCTGTAGCTAAGGCTGAGCTATACCTGCCCTGGGAGTGTTTGAAGGGGACAGTGTAGAGGGACCTTTACTCTGTATCCAACCCCTTACTGTACCTGTCCTGGGAGTGTTTGATGGAAACAGTATAGAGGGAGCATTACTCTATTCTAACCCCGTGCTGTACCTGTCCTGGGAGTGTTTGATGGGGACAGTGTAGAGGGAGCTTTACTCTGAATCTAACACCGTGCTGTACCTCTTCTGGTAATGTTTGATGGGGATGGTGTAGAGGGAACTTTACTTAGTTTCTAACCCCGTGTTTCTGCTTGTCTTGGGCATATTTGACGGGGACGATGTAGAGGGAGCTTTACTCTGTATCTAACACCGTGCCGTACCTGTCCTGGGAGTGTTTGATGTGGACAGTGTAGTGAGAACTTTACTCTGTGTCTAACACTGTGCAATGTTTGCCCTTGGTGTTTTTGATGGGGACAGTGGAGAGGGAGATTTACTCCATATCTAATCCCATGCTATAGCTGTTTTGGGAGTGTTTGATGGGGACAGTGTAGAGGGAGATTTACTCCATATTTAACACCATGCTATAACTGTTTTGGGAGTGTTTCATTGAAACTGTGTAGAGGGAGCTTTATTCTGTATCTAATGCTGAGCTATACCTGCCCTGGGAGTGTTTGATGGGGACAGTGTAGAGGGACCTTTACTCTGTATCCAACCCCTTACTGTACCTGTCCTGGGAGTGTTTGATGGGGACAGTATAGAGGGAGCATTACTCTGTATCTAATCCCGTGCCGTACCTGCCCTGGGTGTGTTTGATGGGGACAGTGTAGAGTGAGCATTACTCTGTATCTAACCCCGTGCTGTCCCTGTCCTGGGAGTGTTTGATGGGGATAGTGTAGAGGGAGCTTTACTCTGTATCTAACCCCGTGCTGTATCTGTCCTGGAAGTGTTTGATGGGGACAGTGTAGAGGGGGCTTTACTCTGTATCTAACCCCATGCTGTACCTGTCCTCGGAATGTTTGATGGGGACAGTGTAGAGCGACATTGACTCTGTATCTAACCCTGTGCTGTACCTGTACTGGGTGTGTTTGTTGGGGGCTGTGAAGAGGGAGCTTTATTCTGTATCTAACCCAGTACCGTAGCTCTCCTGGGAGTGTTTGATGGGGACAGTGTAGAGGGAGCTTTACTCTGTATCTAACCCCATGCTATAGCAGTTTTGGGAGTGTTTGATGGAAACAGTGTAGAGAGAGCTTTACACTGTATCTATCCTTGTGCTGTACCTGTCGTGGGTGTGTTTGATGGGGACAGTGTAGAGGGAGATTTACTCTGTATCTAACCCCTTGCTGTACCTGTCCTGGGAGTATTTGCTGGAGACAGTGTAGAAGGAACTTGACTCTGTAACTAACCCTGTGGTGTACCTGTCCTTGGAGTGTTTGTTGAAAACAGTATAGAGGGAGCTTTGCTCTGTATCAATCCCCGTGCTGTACCTGTACTGGGAGTGTTTGATGGGGACAGTGTAGAGGGAGCGTTACTCCATATTTAACACCATGCTATAACTGTTTTGGGAGTGTTTCATTGCAACTGTGTAGAGGGAGCTTTATTCTGTATCTAAGGCTGAGATATACCTGCCCTGGGAGTGTTTGATGGGGACAGTGTAGAGGGACCTTTACTCTGTATCCAACCCCTTACTGTACCTGTCCTGTGATTGTTTGATGGAAACAGTATAGAGGGAGCATTACTCTGTATCTAACCCCGTGCTGTACCTGTTCTGTGAGTGTTTGATGAGAGCAGTGCAGAGGGAGCTTTATTCTGTATCTAACCCCGGGCTGTACCTTTCCTGCGTGTGTCTCATGGGGACAGTGTAGAGGGAGTTTACTCTGTATCTAACTCCGTACTGTACCTGTCCTGGGAGTGTTTGATGGGGACAGTGTACAGGGAGCCTTACTCTGTATCTCACCCCGTGCTGTACCTGTCCTGGGAGTGTTTGATGGGGTCAGTGTAGAGGGAGCTTTACTCTATACCTAACCCAGTACCGTAGCTGTCCTGGGAGTGTTTGATGGGGACAGTGTAGAGCGACATTTACTCTGTATCTAACCCCGTGCTGTACCTGTCCTGGGAGTGTTTGATGGGGTCAGTGTAGAGGGAGCTTTACTCTATACCTAACCCAGTACCGTAGCTGTCCTGGGAGTGTTTGATGGGGACAGTGTAGAGGGAGATTTACTCTGTATCTAACCCTGTGCTGTACCTGTCCTGGGAGTGTTTGATGGGGACAGTGTAGAGGGAGATTTACTCTGTATCTAACCCCGTGCCATACCTGTCCTGGGAGTGTTTGATGGTGACAATGTAGAGGGATGTTTACTCTCTACCTAATCCCGTGCTATAACTTTCCTGGGAGTGTTTGATGGGGACAGTGTAGAGGGAGCTATACTCTGTATCTAACCCCATTCTGTATCTGTCCTGGGTGTATTTGCCGGGGACAGTCTGGAGGCAACTTGACTCTGTATCTAACCCTGTGCTGTACCTGCCCTTGGAGTGTTTGTTGAAAACAGTATAGAGGGAGCTTTGCTCTGTATCTAACCCCGTGCTGTACCTGTCCTGGGAGTGTTTGATGGGGACAGTGTAGAGGGAGATTTACTCTGTATCTAACCCTGTGCTGTACCTGTCCTGGGAGTGTTTGATGGGGACAGTGTAGAGGGAGATTTACTCTGTATCTAACCCCGTGCCATACCTGTCCTGGGAGTGTTTGATGGTGACAATGTAGAGGGATATTTACTCTCTACCTAATCCCGTGCTATAACTTTCCTGGGAGTGTTTGATGGGGACAGTGTAGAGGGAGCTATACTCTGTATCTAACCCCATTCTGTATCTGTCCTGGGTGTATTTGCCGGGGACAGTCTGGAGGCAACTTGACTCTGTATCTAACCCTGTGCTGTACCTGCCCTTGGAGTGTTTGTTGGGTCAGTGTAGAGGGAGCTTTACTCTTTATTTAACCCAGTGCTGTATCTGCCCTGGGAGTGTTGTTGGGGACAGTGTAGAGGGAGCGTTACTCCATATTTAACACCATGCTATAACTGTTTTGGGAGTGTTTCATTGAAACTGTGTAGGTGGAGCTTTATTCTGTATCTAAGGCTGAGTTATTCCTGCCCTGGGAGTGTTTGATGGGGACAGTGTACAGGGAGCTTTACTCTGTATCTGATCCCGTGCTGTACCTGTCCTGGGAGTGTTTGATGGGGACAGTGTAGAGGGAGCTTTACTCTGTATCTAACCCCGTGCTGTATCTGTCCTGGGTGTATTTGCTGGGGACAGTCTGGAGGGAACTTGACTCTGTTACTAACCCTGTGCAGTACCTGCCCTTGGAGTGTTTCTTGAAAACAGTATAGAGGGAGCTTTACTCTGTATCAATCCCCGTGCTGTACCTGTACTGGGAGTGTTTGATGGGGACAGTGTAGAGGGCGCTTTACTCTATACCTAACTCCGTACCGTAGCTGTCCTGGGAGTGTTTGATGGGGACAGTGTAGAGGGCGCTTTACTCTATACCTAACTCCGTACCGTAGCTGTCCTGGTAGTGTTTGAAGGGGATGGTGTAGAGGGTGCTTTACTCTGTTTCCAACCCTGTGTTTCTACTTTTCCTGGGCATGTTTGACGGGGACGGTTTCGTGGGAGATTTACTCTGTATCTAACCCCGTGCTGTACCTGTCCTGGGAGTGTTTGATGGTGACAATGTAGAGGGAGATTTGCTCTCTACCTAATCCCGTGCTGTAACTTTCCTGGGAGTGTTTGAAGGGGACAGTGTAGAGGGAGCTTTAGTCTGTATCTAACCCCGTGCTGTACCTGCCCTGGGAGCGTTTGATGGGGACAGTGTAGAGGGAGCTTTTCACTGTATCTAACCCCATGTTGTACCTGTGCTGGGAGTGTTTGATGGGGACAGTGTCGAGGGAGCTTTATTCTGTATCTAAACCCGTGCTGTAGATGTCCTCGGAGAGTTTGATGGGGACAGTGTAGGGGGAGCATTACTCTGTATCTAACCCCGTGCTGTACCTGTCCTGGGAGGGTTTGATGGAAACTGTGTCGAGGGAGCTTTACTCTGTATCTAACCCCGTGCTGTACCTGTCCTGGGAGTGTTTGATGGGGACAGTGTAGAGGGAGATTTACTCTGTATCTAACCCAGTGCTGCACCTGCCCTGGGAGTGTTTGATGGGGACAGTGTAGAGGGAGATTTACTCTGTATCTAATCCTGTGCTGTACCTGTCCTGGGAGTGTTTGATGGGGACAGTGTAGAGGGAGATTTACTCTGTATCTAACCCCGTGCTGTACCTGTCCTGGGAGTGTTTGATGGGGACAGTGTAGAGGGAGATTTACTCTGTATCTAACCCAGTGCTGCACCTGCCCTGGGAGTGTTTGATGGGGACAGTGTAGAGGGAGATTTACTCTGTATCTAATCCCGTGCTGTACCTGTCCTGGGAGTGTTTGATGGGGACAGTGTAGAGGGAGATTTACTCTGTATCTAACCCAGTGCTGCACCTGCCCTGGGAGTGTTTGATGGGGACAGTGTAGAGGGAGATTTACTCTGTATCTAACCCCGTGCTGTACCTGTCCTGGGAGTGTTTGATGGGGACAGTGTAGAGGGAGATTTACACTGTATCTAACCCAGTGCTGCACCTGCCCTGGGAGTGTTTGATGGGGACTGTGAAGAGGGAACTTTACTCTGTATCTAACCCCGTGCTGTACCTGTCCTGGGAGTGTTTGATGTGGAAAGTGTAGAGGGAGCTTTACTCAGTATATAACCCCGTGTCGTACCTGCCCTGGGAGAGTTTGATGGGGACAGTGTAGAGGGAGATTTACTCTGTATCTAACCCAGTGCTGCACCTGCCCTGGGAGTGTTTGATGGGGACTGTGAAGAGGGAACTTTACTCTGTATCCAACCCCTTACTCTACCTGTCCTGGGAGTGTTTGATGGAAACAGTATAGAGGGAGCTTTACTCTGTATCTAACCCCATGCTTTGCCTGTCCAGGGAGTGTTTGATGGGGACAGTGTAGAGGGAGATTTACACTGTATCTAACCCCGTGTTGTACCTGTCCTGGGAGTGTTTGATGGAGCCATTGTAGAGGGAGCTTTACTCTGTATCTAACCCCGTGCTGTACATCCTAGGAGTGTTTGATGGGGACAGTGGAGAAAGAGGTTTACTCTGTATCTAATCCTGGGCTGCACCTGCCCTGGGAGTGTTTGAAGGGGACAGTGTAGAGGGAGATTTACTCTGTATTTAACCCCGTGCTGTACCTGTCCTGGGAGTGTTTGATGGGGACAGTGTAGAGGGAGCTTTACTCTGTATCTAACCCCGTGCTGTACCTGTCCTGGGAGTGTTTGATGGGGACAGTGTAGAGGGAGATTTACTCTGTATCTAACCCCGTGCTGTACCTGTCCTGGGAGTGTTTGATGGGGACAGTGTAGAGGGGGCTTTACTCTGTATCTAACCCCGTGCTGTACCTGTCCTTGGAGTGTTTGATGGGGACAGTGTAGAGGGGGCTTTACTCTGTATCTAACCCCGTGCTGTACCTGTCCTTGGAGTGTTTGATGGGGACAGTGTAGAGGGGGCTTTACTCTGTATCTAACCCCGTGCTGTACCTGTCCTGGGAGTGTTTGATGGGGACAGTGTAGAGGGATCTTTCCTCTGTACCTATCCCCGTGCTGTACCTTTCCTGGGAGTGTTTGATGGGGACAGTGTAGAGAAAGCTTTACTCTGTATCTAACCCCGTGCTGTACCTGCCCTGGGAGTGTTTGATGGGGACAGTGTAGAGGGAGCTTTACTCTGTATCTAACCCCATGCTGTACCTGTCCTGGGAGTGTTTGATGGGTACAGTGTAGACGGACTTTTACTCTGTATCTAACCCCGTGCTGTACCTGTCCTGGGAGTGTTTGATGGGGACTGTGTAGATGGACTTTTACTCTGTATCTAACCCCGTGCTGTACCTGTCCTGGGAGTGTTTGATGGGGACAGTGTAGAGGGAGATTTACTCTGTATCTAACCCCGTGCTGTACCTTTCCTGGGAGTGTTTGATGAGGACGGTGTAGAGGGATCTTTCCTCTGTACCTATCCCCGTGCTGTACCTTTCCTGGGAGTGTTTGATGGGGAAAGTGTAGAGGGAGCTTTACTCTGTATCTAACCCTGTGCTGTACCTGTCCTCGGAACATTTGATGGGGACAGTGTAGAGGGAGCATTACTCTGTATTTAACCCCGTGCTGTACCTGTCCTGGGAGTGTTTGATGGGGACGGTGTAGAGGGAGATTTACTCTGTATCTAACCCCGTGCTGTACCTTTCCTGGGAGTGTTTGATGAGGACGGTGTAGAGGGATCTTTCCTCTGTACCTATCCCCGTGCTGTACCTGTCCTGGGAGTGTTTGATGGGGAAAGTGTAGAGGGAGCTTTACTCTGTATCTAACCCCGTGCTGTAGCAGCCCTGGGAGTGTTTGACGAACTGATAGCTTTCAGTTAATTGGCCGAACATTTTCGATGAGCTCTCTATATTCGAACTCAACAGAGGGAATTGCTTCTGCACTTTGGGATGCGACTCACCCTGGGACCGACCTCGTGTTTCAGAGCTCCCTCCCGGCTTTATCTCCTATGAAAATAATAATCCTGCTACCCTGGCAGAGTGTTAATCAGCCTGAGTGTCATCTCCCCATCTAAAACCTTTCCGCCAGGGACTGATACAAATGTGCTGGAACGAGACGTGCCCAGTGGCTTCTGTGGAATGCGAGGCTTTCCAGTTGTTGTTGCTGTTGGGGTGAGGCCACTCTGCCCGCTGCTAGATTTTCCCTCCGATAGGTTTTCCCGTCTGAACACTACCTTCTGTGGGACCTTCATTCTCCAACCCTAAATTCCCAGCCTGTTAGTCGTTCCTTGTCAGCATATTGACTTGTTAGCCCTGCTCCGTGTGTTACAATGTTGGCCAAGCCTACAGAAGGAGTGAAGCAATTCTCTTGTCCTTAGTTCCATGGGTCTGTTGCCCTGGTGGGGTCTGTGTGCTCCAACCTGCAGCAATGAGAAACCCTATTGTCTGCCTGTGGTTGTGTCTCACTCTCCTTCCGCCCCCCGACTCAGTGCCAGAAGGCCAGAGACCCCACTCCAGAGACTCGAGCCCCGTAACACAGGCCGACACTCCCAGTGCCAGTACTGAGGGAGAGCCGCACTGTTGGAGGGTTAGTACTGAGGGAGTGCCGCACTGTCGGAGGGTCAGTACTGAGGGAGAGCCGCACTGTCGGAGGGTCAGTACTGAGGGAGAGCCGCACTCTTGGAGGGTCAGTACTGAGTGAGTGCTGCACTGTCGGAGGGTCAGTACTGAGGGAGGGCCACACTGTCGGAGGGTCAGTACTGAGGGAGCACCGCACTGTTGGAGGGTCAGTAATGAGGGAGTGCTGCACTGTCAGAGGGTCAGTAATGAGGGAGTGCTGCACTGTCAGAGGGTCAGTAATGAGGGAGTGCCGCACTGTCAGAGGGTCAGTAATGAGGGAGTGCCGCACTGTCAGAGGGTCAGTACTGAGGGAGCGCCGCACTGTCGGAGGGTCAGTGCTGAGGGAGCGCCGCACTGTCGGAGGGTCAGTACTGAGGGAGCGCCGCACTGTCGGAGGGTCAGTACTGAGGGAGCGCCGCACTGTCGGAGGGTCAGTACTGAGGGAGCGCAGCACTGTCAGAGGGTCAGTACTGAGGGAGCGCCGCACTGTCGGAGGGTCAGTACTGAGGGAGTGCCGCACTGTCGGAGGGTCAGTACTGAGGGAGTGCCGCACTGTCGGAGGATCAGTACGGAGGGAGTGCTGCACTGTCGGAGGGTCAGTACTGAGGGAGTGCCGCACTGTCGGAGGGTCAGTACTGAGGGAGTGCCGCACTGTCGGAGGGTCAGTACTGAGGGAGCGCCGCACTGTCGGAGGGTCAGTACTGAGGGAGTGCCGCACTGTCGGAGGTGCCGTCTTTCAATATGAGACATTATACCAAGGCCCCCATCTGCCCTATTGGGTGGATATAACAGACCCCCGGCCGCTATTGGATGAAGAGCGGTCGGGGAGGGGAGGAGATAGCCCCACCAGTGTCCTGGGATTTAACAATTATCCCTCAACCAACATCACTGAAGAAACAGATGATCTGGGTCATTATCACGTTGCTGTTTGTGGGAGCTTGCTGTGCGCAAAATGGCTGCCGCGTTTCCCACATTACAACAGAGAACACAGTTTGCAAGTACATCATTGGCTGAAAAGCACTTTGGGGAGGTTCTGACAGACACTGGGGCAAAGGACATTTTCAGGCTGTTGCTGATATTGGTTGGTTCCTTTGCGTTGTTTGACTTTCGGAGCTAGTGTGGGTCTGTCTGAGGTGGGAGTGGGGTGGGGGTCTACAAACACAGGCCTTGGCCTACCAGATATCGTCATGGCAACAGCAGAGGTAAAATCAGACAGGGGTTAAAATGGGACCCGACCCCCAAACTGGCTCGACTTCCAGAAGCCGATTGAGTTAACATCAGGTTTTATGTAATTATTGGCGCTTGTTCATATTTGCGTGTGTGTGTTTGTGTCTGTGTTTTGTGTGTGTCTGTGTTTTGTGTGTGTCTGTGTTTTGTGTGTCTGTGTTTTGAGTGTGTGTCTGTGTTTGTGTGTGTGTTTGTGTTTGTGTGTGTGTTTGTGTGTGTTGTGTGTGTCTGTGTGTTGTGTGTGTCTGTGTTTTGTGTGTGTCTGTGTTTTGTGTGTGTCTGTGTTTTGAGTGTGTGTCTGTGTTTGTGTGTGTGTTTGTGTGTGTGTGTGTCTGTGTTTTGTGTCTGTGTTTTGTGTCTGTGTTTTGTGTGTGTCTGTGTTTTGTGTGTCTGTGTTTTGTGTGTCTGTGTTTTGTGTGTCTGTGTTTTGAGTGTGTGTCTGTGTTTGTGTGTGTGTCTGTGTTTTGAGTGTGTGTCTGTGTTTGTGTGTGTGTTTGTGTGTGTGTGTGTCTGTGTTTTGTGTCTGTGTTTTGTGTGTGTCTGTGTTTTGAGTGTGTGTCTGTGTTTGTATGTGTTGCGTGTGTGTCTGTGTTTTAAGTGTGTGTCTGTGTGTTGTGTCTGTGTGTTTGTGTCTGTGTGTTGTGTGTGTACGTCTGTGTGTTGTGTGTGTGTGTCTGTGTTTTGAGTGTGTGTCTGTGTTTGTGTGTGTTGTGTGTGTGTCTGTCTTTTAAGTGTGTGTCTGTGTGTTGTGTGTCTGTGTGTTTGTGTCTGTGTGTTGTGTGTGTGTGTCTGTGTGTTGTGTGTGTGTGTCTGTGTTTTGTGTGTGTGTCTGTGTGTGTGTGTCTGTGTTTTGTGTCTGTGTGTTTGTGTATGTGTCTGTGTTTTCAGTGTGTGTCTGTGTTTTGTGTCTGTGTTTGTGTATGTGTCTGTGTTTGAGTGTGTGTCTGTTTGTTGTGTGTGTTTGTGTCTGTGTGTTGTGTGTGTCTGTGTGTGTGTGTGTGTCTGTGTTTTGAGTGTGTGTCTGTGTTTGTATGTGTTGTGTGTGTGTCTGTGTTTTGAGTGTGTGTCTGTGTTTGTATGTGTTGTGTGTGTGTCTGTGTTTTTGTGTCTGTGTGTTGTGTGTCTGTGTGTTGTGTGTCTGTGTGTTTGTGTCTGTGTGTTGTGTGTGTGTCTGTGTGTTGTGTGTGTGTGTCTGTGTTTTGAGTGTGTGTCTGTGTTTGTGTGTGTTGTGTGTGTGTCTGTCTTTTAAGTGTGTGTCTGTGTGTTGTGTGTCTGTGTGTTGTGTGTCTGTGTGTTGTGTGTCTGTGTGTTTGTGTCTGTGTGTTGTGTGTGTGTGTCTGTGTGTTGTGTGTGTGTGTCTGTGTTTTGTGTGTGTGTCTGTGTGTGTGTGTCTGTGTTTTGTGTCTGTGTGTTTGTGTATGTGTCTGTGTTTTCAGTGTGTGTCTGTGTTTTGTGTCTGTGTGTTTGTGTATGTGTCTGTGTTTGAGTGTGTGTCTGTGTGTTGTGTGTGTTTGTGTCTGTGTGTTGTGTGTGTGCCTGTGTGTGTGCCTGTGTGTGTGTGTGTCTGTGTTTTGTGTGTGTCTGTGTTTTGTGTGTGTGTGTGTTTGTGTGTTGTGTGTGTGTCTGTGTGTGTGTGTCTGTGTTTTGTGTGTGTGTGTCTGTATTTTGTGTGTGTGTGTCTGTGTTTTTGTGTCTGTGTGTTGTGTGTGTTTGTGTCTGTGTGTTGTGTGTGTTTGTGTCTGTGTTTTGTGTGTGTGTCTGTTGTGTGTCTGTGTGTTGTGTGTCTGTGTGTTGTGTCTGTGTGTTGTGTCTGTGTGTTTGTGTCTGTGTGTTGTGTGTGTGTTTGTGTGTGTTGTGTGTGTGTCTGTGTTTTGAGTGTGTGTCTGTGCGTTGTGTGTCTGTGTTTTGTGTGTGTTGTGTGTGTCTGTGTTTTGTGTGTGTTTGTGTCTGTGTTTGAGTGTGTGTCTGTGTGTTGTGTGTCTGTGTGTTGTGTGTCTGTGTGTTGTGTGTCTGTGTTTGGTGTTTGTGTCTGTGTGTTGTGTGTGTCTGTGTTTTGTGTCTGTGTGTTTGTGTATGTGTCTGTGTTTTCAGTGTGTGTCTGTGTTTTGTGTCTGTGTGTTTGTGTATGTGTCTGTGTTTGAGTGTGTGTCTGTGTGTTGTGTGTGTTTGTGTCTGTGTGTTGTGTGTGTGCCTGTGTGTGTGCCTGTGTGTGTGTGTGTGTGTCTGTGTGTGTGTGTCTGTGTTTTGTGTGTGTGTGTGTTTGTGTGTTGTGTGTGTGTCTGTGTGTGTGTGTCTGTGTTTTGTGTGTGTGTGTCTGTGTTTTGTGTGTGTGTGTCTGTGTTTTGTGTGTGTGTGTGTCTGTGTGTCTGTGTGTTTGTGTCTGTGTGTTGTGTGTGTTTGTGTCTGTGTGTTGTGTGTGTTTGTGTCTGTGTTTTGTGTGTGTGTCTGTTGTGTGTCTGTGTGTTGTGTGTCTGTGTGTTGTGTCTGTGTGTTTGTGTCTGTGTGTTGTGTGTGTGTTTGTGTGTGTTGTGTGTGTCTGTGTTTTGAGTGTGTGTCTGTGCGTTGTGTGTCTCTGTTTTGTGTGTGTTGTGTGTGTCTGTGTTTTGTGTGTGTTTGTGTCTGTGTTTGAGTGTGTGTCTGTGTGTTGTGTGTCTGTGTGTTGTGTGTCTGTGTGTTGTGTGTCTGTGTTTTGTGTGTGTGTCTGTGTGTTGTGTGTGTCTGTGTTTGAGTGTGTGTCTGTGTTTTGTGTGTGTGTGTGTTGTGTGTGTCTGTGTGAGATCAGTGTGAAAATATTTGAAGCAAGCTTGTTTAATATCTTCTGTCGCCTTGTTCTCTGAGTTCCAGCCATTGCTGTCAATGACTTTAATATAAAATCCACCAATTAACACTGAGCTACAGCATTGTTGAAGCTGCTTCCCCAGTGATACTGCTTCAGGGCAGTGTTCCCTCAGATCTGATCGCAAATCTGTGCCCATCCCTCCTGGATCTCCGTGTTTGACTCCCTCCAATCAGGTTCCTGCCTCCGATGGTCCCAAAACAGCCCTCATCAGACTCGCTAATGCCGTCCGATCTGCCTGTGACAAGGGGAAACTGTCCCTCCTCGTCCCTGTCGACCTGTCTGCAGCCTTTGGCCCACTGACCACACCGCCCTCCCCCAACACCTCTCCCCTGTCGTCCAGCTGGGTGGGACTCTCCTCCCCCAGCCCCATTCCTATCGATCAGACTCGCTGGGAACGGCCTCTCCTCCTACCCCCACACCCTGACCTCAGGTATCACCCCTCCCCACTGAGGCTCTCCCCTTGGCCCCCCCTCCCTATTTCTCCCCCACACGCTGCCCCTTGGTGAGGCTCTCCGAAGGCTCAGAGAGAGTGTTCACATGTGGGCTGCCCTCCCCCAGCTCCACCTCACCCCCTCCTCCCTCGTCTCCTCCCATCTTCCCGACATTATCAGACTGCTTATCCCACACCCAGTCCCGGATCAGGGGAAATCCCCTCCTATTAAATATTGGGAAGACTGAAGCCATTGTTTTGGGGTCCGTCCCAAACTCCGTTCCCTAGTGACTGACTCCATCCCTCTCCCCGGTAACAGGCGCAGATTAAGCCGCTCTCTTCACAGCCTCAGTGTCACGTTTGACCTCGAGATGAGCTTCCGCCCTCATATTGGCGCCATCGCTAAGACCACCTATTCCCACCCCCGTAACATCGCCCGACTCCACCCCCTGTCTCAGCTCATCCGCTGCTGAAACCCTCACCCACACCCTCGTTCCCTCCAGACTCGACTATTCCAAATCTCTCCCGGCTGTTCTCCCACAGGGGTCATCAACAGTGCTATCAAGCGGCACTTGCTTAGCAATAACCTGCTCACTGATGCCCAGTTTGGGTTCTGCCAGGACCACTCAGCTCCTGACCCCATTACAGCCTTGGTTCAAACATGGACAGAAGAGCTGAACTCCTGAGGTGAGGTGAGAGTGACTGCCCCTGACATCGAGGCAGCATTTGACCGAGTGTGGCATCAAGGAGCCCCAGCAAAACTGGAGTCAATGGGAATCAGGGGGTAAACTCTCCGCTGGTTGGGGACATACCCAGCACAAAGGAAGATGGTTGTGGTTGTTGGAGGTCAGTCATCTCAGCTCCAGGACATCACTGTAGGAGTTCCTCAGGGTAGTGTCCTCGGCCCAACCATCTTCAGCTGCTTCATCAATGACCTTCCTTCCATCATAAGGTCAGAAGTGGGGATGTTCACTGATGATTGCACAATGTTCAGCACCATTCACAACTCCTCAGATACTGAAGCAGTCCGTGTCCAAATGCAGCAAGACCTGGACAATATCCAGGCTGGGGGCTGACAAGTGGCAAGTACCATTCATGCCATACTTGTCGAGTTCTTGCTGCATTTGGACATGGGCTGCTTCAGTATCTGAGGAGTCGCGAATGGTGCTGAACATTGTGCAATCATCAGCGAACATCCCCACTTCTGACCTTATGATGGAAGGAAGGTCATTGATGAAGCAGCTGAAGATGGTTGGGCCGAGGACACTACCCTGAGGAACTCCTGCAGTGATGTCCTGGAGCTGAGATGACTGACCTCCAACAACCACAACCATCTTCCTTTGTGCTGGGTATGACCCTAACCAGCCAGTTTATGGTACTGGAGTTTGGTTCATGCTGTGTTCACAGTGTTGCTTCTTTTTGGGATAAGTATGCAAATGTCTCATCATATCCCCTTCAATGCTGAGGGGAAAGTGTCAGGATGAGAATATATTATGTAGTTTTCAGGGATTGCATTTGTGTGGAGAGGCTGGAGAAGCCGGGATTGTTCTCCTTAGAGCGGAGAAGGTTAAGGGGGAGATTGAACCGAGGCGTTCGGAATCAGGAAGGGGGGGTTCGGACAGAGTAAACAAGGAGAAACTGTTTCCACTGGGCAGGAGGGTCGGTACCCAGATTGAAGAGAATCAGGAAGAGAACCAGAGGGGGAGATGAGGAGAATTTGTTTTTATTTACACAGCGAGTTGTTGTGATCTGGAAGGCGCTGCCTGAAAGGGCGGTGAAAGATTCAATAGGAACTTTCAAAAGGGGGGGAATCGGATAAATACTGGAAGGGGGAACAATTGCAGGGATATTGGGGGGGGAAAGAGAAGGGGCGGAAGGAGTGGGGGCTAATTGGATAGATCTTTCAAAGAGCCGGAACAGGTATGATGGGCCGAATGGCCTTCTGGGTGCTAATGTCATTGTGAATTTTGTTTTGTGGTGCTCCCTGGAGTCAGGATGGACATTTGTCCTATCCTACTGGAGCCTGTGGTACCGCTGGGTACTCCGTGTGTCTTTGCTGACAACCTCCACTCAAGCCTGGAATCCCTTCCAGAACATTGGCAGCGTTTGTAATAAGCACCGTGTCTCTTACCCTCCGGCCTTTGGAAATCACCTAGCACAGAAGGAGGCCCTTCGGCCCATCACCCCCGTGCCAGCTCTTTGAAGGATCTATCCAATTCGTCCCACTGCCCACCCCCATGCTCTTCCCCCCCCCATATCCCTGCTAATGTTTCCCCTTCAAGTATTTATCCGATTCCCCCCCTTTTGAAAGTTCCTATTGAATCTGCTTCCATCGCCCTTTCAGGCAGCGCCTTCCAGATCACAACAACTTGCTGTGTAAATAAAAAGTTACGGATTTCCCCCTCTCCCTCTCACCCCACATCAACATATCCCTCTATTCCTCTCTCCCTCATGTGCTTATCCAGCTTCCCCCCCCCTTTCAATCCATCTCTGCGATTCACCTCGACCACTCCCCGTGGGAGCGAGTCCCACCTTCTCCCCACTCCCCATGGGAGCGAGTCCCACCTTCTCCCCACTCCCCGCGGGAGCGAGTCCCACATTCTCCCTGCTCCCCGTGGGAGCGAGTCCCACATTCTCCCCGCTCCCCGTGGGAGCGAGTCCCACATTCTCCCCACTCTCTGGGTAAAGACGGTTCTCCTGAATTCCCCATCGGATTTATCGGTGACTGTCTGATATCGATGGCCCCACTCATTACGGACTCTGCCCCCCCGACAAGTGGAAACATTTTCTCTACGTCGACCCTATCGATCCCCTTTCAGGATTTTAAAGACCTCGATCAGGTCCCCCCCTCAGTCTCCTCTTTCCCAGAGAAAAGAGCCCCAGCCTGTTCGATCTTTCCCAATCGATTATAAACCCTCTCCGCTCTGGTATTATCCAAGTAGGCCTTGTTTCCGTTTTTGTTTAAAGACTCGACTATCAGAGGGGAAGGTAATTTGACTGGGTGGTGAAAGCACAATTGTGGTAATGAATGGGTGGTCCCTCTTTTCTATACTGTGACACCCCAGGATCAAACCATCAGTGGGATTGATGGAAGGGTTAGGGATCGTGTTGAAATGGAACAGTTAAAAATTTCTAAGGATCTTCAAAGCCCCAATGGAAAGATTAAATTTAACCTTTGTCCTTATTCAGTGGGTAGAATTGAGTGATTTAATCCAAATCCTATTATGGAACTCATTAGATTCAAGGCATTTGTGACATGGTAATGCAGAATCACACAACGTTACAGCTGTTTAGGAGGCAGTTCAGCCCATCAGGCCTATGCTAGCCCTCTGGAGCCCATTCGCTCTCCTACCCCGCACCCACCCCCCACCCCCGACGATCCCTGCACCCTTGTTAGATTTCTGAGGGAGCCAAACCGCTCGGGTGTCGGCCTCGTTCTCCGACTTGGTCGAGCGCCGCTGAACTGCCGGGCCCGCCGAGCGGGTGCTGGAACGCGTGGTCGGGCTGGGAGGCTCCCCTTTCTCGGCCAGCCCAGACACGACGGGCCGAGCGGCCTCCTTCTGCGGCTCTGTGGTTCCACCTCGCTTCTCAAAGAGTCCGACGGTTCGCGGCCGAATCTCCCAGCACAGGGGGGGGTGGTGGGGGTTGGGGGGGGGGGGGGTGGTTGCGGTTAGCGAGGTGCCATCTTTCGGCAGGGGACGCAAACCCGAGGTCTCCCCCACCCGCCCTCTCTCGGCTGGACCCCACGGCCACTCCTCGAAGAGGTGGGGTGGGCTACGGGGTTGGGGGGGTGGCAGGAGTGGAGTTCTCCCCGGTGCCCTTGGGCCTGAAATTCAACCCTCAACCCACATCACCCCAAAAATCGGGTTAACCGGCGACTCGTCTTGTTAGTTGACGTGGGATCTTGCTGTGCGCTACATCGGCTGCCGCGTCTCCTACATGACAACGGTGACCACACTTCGAAAATGTTCTGTTGGACGTGAAGCGCTTTGGGATGGTCCTAAAAGCATGGACGGTTAAAAAGAAACTGGGGGACATCAACAACAGAGAACGCCTCCACCAATCAGAGCCCGCTTGTCAACCGATCAGCACTCTCTTCACATGCAGTATAAATTGTTGTTTTCCCTTTATACTGGTATTCTTGCAGAGTGTCCTGATGAGTCCAGACGAAAAGCTTCGACACATCTCTTTTTCTCAGCAATGCTCAAGTTCCGGACCACCCAACGACTATTTAAAAACAGTGAATTGTTTGGCATTGCCGAAGGGAGGGACAAGTTGCTGAAGCCTTTCCTCGGGCCAAACAGAAGAGGGCCAAATTTCAAACTCTCACAAAACTTTACACTGCGGGAGAAATGGGTGCGATTGGTTGGAGCCTGATTGGCTGAGGCGTTTCCATGGTGAAAGCAATGGGGAATTATAGCCAAGCCCCTGGGTAATTGGGAAAAAAAGGGGGTGCAAGGCTTGAACATATTCCTTTTGCTTGCAGAGTACGTGTCTGTGTGTACGAATGTGTGTCGCTTCCAGCAAGCATACATGGGGCACGCTATGAGCTCGACTGATTGTCTTAAGTCAGTTGTTAGTGTAGTTATTAGCGCACTCCCTCAGAACTGACCCTCCGACAGTGCGGCGCTCCCTCAGTACTAACCCTCCGACAGTGCGGCACTCCCTCAGTACTGACCCTCCGACAGTGCGGCGCTCCCTCAGTACTAACCCTCCGACGGTGCGGCACTCCCTCAGTACTGACCCTCCGACAGTGCGGCGTTCCCTCAGTACTGACCCTCCGACAGTGCGGCGCTCCCTCAGAACTGACCCTCTGACAGTGCGGCACTCCCTCAGAACTGACCCTCCGACAGTGCAGCGCTCCCTCAGTACTAACCCTCCGACAGTGCGGCACTCCCTCAGTACTGACCCTCCGACAGTGCGGCGTTCCCTCAGTACTGACCCTCCGACAGTGCGGCGCTCCCTCAGAACTGACCCTCTGACAGTGCGGTACTCCCTCAGAACTGACCCTCCGACAGTGCGGCACTCCCTCAGTACTAACCCTCCGACAGTGCGGCACTCCCTCAGAACTGACCCTCCGACAGTGCGGCGCTCCCTCAGTACTGACCTTCCGACAGTGCGGCACTCCCTCAGTACTAACCCTCCGACAGTATGGCGCTCCCTCAGTACTGACCCTCCAACAATGCGGCGTTCCCTCAGTACTGACCCTCCGACAGTGCTGCATTCCCTCAGTACTGACCCTCCGACAGTGCGGCGCTCCCTCAGAACTGACCCTCTGACAGTGCGGCACTCCCTCAGAACTGACCCTCCGACAGTGCAGCGCTCCCTCAGTACTAACCCTCCGACAGTGCGGCACTCCCTCAGTACTGACCCTCCGACAGTGCGGCGTTCCCTCAGTACTGACCCTCCGACAGTGCGGCGCTCCCTCAGAACTGACCCTCTGACAGTGCGGCACTCCCTCAGAACTGACCCTCCGACAGTGCGGCGCTCCCTCAGTACTGACCTTCCGACAGTGCGGCACTCCCTCAGTACTGACCCTCCGACAGTGCGGCGTTCCCTCAGTACTGACCCTCCGATAGTGCGGCGTTCCCTCAGCACTGACCCTCCGACAGTATGGCGCTCCCTCAGTACTGACCCTCCGACAGTGCTGCATTCCCTCAGTACTGACCCTCCGACAGTGCTGCACTCCCTCAGTACTGAACCTCCGACAGTGAGGCGCTCCCTCAGTACTGACCCTCCGACAGTGCTGCACTCCCTCAGTACTGACCCTCCGACAGTGCGGTGCTCCCTCAGTACTGACCCTCCGACAGTGCAGCACTCTTCCTCAGCAATAGCACAGGGAGTATCGGCCTGGATTGTCGGCTCAAGTATCTGGAGTGGGGACTCAAACCCACGACATTCTGACCCAGAGCTTCTAGTCCTTCTAGTGCTCCTTCGACAGCACCTTCCAAACCCAGGAGCACTACCATCTAGAAGGACAAGGGCATCAGACACATGGGAACACCACCACCTGGAAGTTCCCCTCCGAGCCCCTCACCATCCTGACTTGGAAATATATCGGCCGTTCCTTCACTGTCGCTGGGTCCAAATCCTGGATCTCCCTCCCTAACAGCACGGTGGGTGTACCTACACCACAGGGACTGCAGCGGCTCAAGAAGGCAGCTCACCCCCACCTTCTCAAGGGGCAATTAGGGATGGGCAATAAATGCTGGGCCCAGCCAGCGACCCCCAAATCCCATGAAAAAATTGAAGATGTACTCTGTCACATTTTTCTATGCTCCAAGACATATTTTGGTTTTTGTAGGAATTAAGTGTACAATAGTAACTCATTACCAATAATTACACATAGTGAATAATGACTATTGTTAGCAATAATTGCATATGTACTTGTGATTCATGTGAGACAACTATTTCCCAGAGGATTTACCTTATTGGAGATATTCAGCTCCAAGCTTTAGTGCTTGTCCTTGCTGTGTCTAAACAGTTACTCTAACACCCACTCTGTTTATTAAAGCACAGCACTGCAGATAATGAAAGTCAGGAATGAAAACAGAAAATGCTGGGAACACTCAGCAGAATGGACAGCATCTGTGGAGAGAGAGAGAGAGTGAGGGAGAGACAGAGAGAGAGAGTGAGGGAGAGACAGAGAGAGAGAGTGAGGGAGAGAGAGAGGGAAAGAAAGAGACATAGAGAGTGAGGGAGAGATAGAGAGAGTGAGGGAGAGACAGAGAGAGAGATTGAGGTAGAGAGAGAGGGAAAGAAAGAGACATAGAGAGTGAAGGAGAGATAGAGAGAGACAGATAGAGTGAGGGAGAGCGAGAGACAGACAGACAGAAAGAGAGAGAGAGACAGAGAGAGTGAGACAGTCAGACGGAAGCATAG
Source organism: Carcharodon carcharias (assembly GCF_017639515.1). Classification (NCBI taxonomy): domain Eukaryota; kingdom Metazoa; phylum Chordata; class Chondrichthyes; order Lamniformes; family Lamnidae; genus Carcharodon; species Carcharodon carcharias. The sequence continues at coordinate 724,434 of NW_024470737.1, forward strand.
ACAGAGTGACAGACAGAGAGAGAGAGACACACAAAGAGAGACAGAGAGCGACACACAGAGACAGCCAGACAGAGAGAGGGAGACAGAGAGAGAGGAAGAGGGAGAGATACAGGGAGAGACAGAGCGAAAGAGAGACAGAGAGAGAGAGAGAGACAGAGAGTGAGGGAGAGAGAGAGGGAAAGAAAGAGACATAGGGAGTGAGGGAGAGAGAGAGAGACAGAGAGAGAAAGATAGAGTGAGGGAGAGCGAGAGACAGACAGACAGAAAGAGAGAGAGAGAGACAGAGAGAGTGAGCCAGACAGACAGAAGCATAGACAGAGAGAGACAGACAGAGAGTGGAAGACAGAGAGAGAGACAGAGAGAGAGACACACAGAGACAGAGAGAGGGAGACAGAGAGAGAGGAAGAGGGAGAGACAGAGGCAGAGACAGACAGGGAGAGACAGAGTGAAAGAGAGAGAGACACACAGAGAGAGAGAGAGACAGAGAGAGAGAGACAGAGAGAGAGTGAGGGAGAGAGAGAGGGAAAGAAAGAGACATAGAGTGTGAGGTAGAGATAGAGAGAGACAGAGAGAGAAAGATAGAGTGAGGGAGAGCGAGAGACAGACAGACAGAAAGAGAGAGAGAGAGAGACAGAGATGGGGAGACAGAGAGAGAGAGAAACAAAGAGAGACAGAGAAAGAGAGATACAGAGACAGACAAAGAGAGACAGAGAAAGAGAGATACAGAGACAGACAAAGAGAGGGAGAGACAGAGAGAGAGGAAGAGGGAGAGATAGAGCCAGAGACAGACAGGGAGAGACAGAGTGAAAGAGAAAGAGACAGAGAGAGAGATAGACAGAGATAGGGAGCAACAGAGAGAGGAAGCGAAAGGGAGAGACAGAGAGAAAAACAGACTGAGAGACAGAGACGGGGAGTGGGAGCGAGAGAGGAAGCGAAAGAGAGAGAGTGAGAGACAGAGTTAACATTTCAGACTGCTGAGCCATTACCCGAACTGGGAAAGGTTTTGAAGATTGTGGCAGGTTTTAACAGAGGCAGGGAAAGGGGTTTGGGGGGGGGGGAGGGTGGGGGTGGGGTGCGCGTTGTGGGGTTGGAGGGGAGGGGAATGGTGGGGGGTGGGGTGCGCATTGTGGGGTTGGAGGGGAGGGGATTGGTAGGGGGGTAGGGTGCGAGTTGTGGGGTTGGAGGGGAGGGGAATGGTAGGGGGTGGGGTGTGTGTTGTGGGGTTGGGGGGAGGAAATTTCGGGAAGCAAAAGGTTTGTGACTGAACGGAGGGCAGGAGAGACTGAAGGGATGACAGTGCGAGAGAAGAGGAGATGGTAATGGGGCAGGTAAAGGAGTAAGAGATGGGTGTAGAGGAGGAGTGAATGGCCAGAGCAGAATCATCGCCAGCGGCGACCATTCAAAAGAGCAAATAGGGTCGGCGGTTAGGATGTGAAATCATTGAACTCAGGGTCGAATCCAGAAGGCGGTAAATTGGGTTCCGAGCTTCATTGGAACAATGTAGCAGACCGAGGACAGAAAGATCAGAACGGGGAAAGGGGCAGAGAATTGGAAGGATATAAAAGGCTGCAAACGTCAACTCCCCCTCCGCAGATACTGCCCGGACCCCCTCTTTCACATCTTCCTCCCACCCACGGGCTCCTTGAGCAATAGAGTGTTTACCCTGTGAGTAGAATGAGTACAACTCCCCATCACTTGCCTCGCACCCCACAGTTTCCCAGATCGAGGGCAGGTGCCCCTTTATTGGTGCTTACTCCTACCTGACCTCCATCCTCAAAGTCTTGTACCTGACCCTGTGTCCAAGCGTTAACCTTCATCAGCCAAACTTCATTTTAAACTGTGCTAACAAAGGCTTACTCAACAACCAATAGCGCCCAGTAAAGGATTAATTGCTTCTTTACAGCAACAGCATCCTGCATTTATATAGCAACTTTAATGTAGTAAAACATCCCAAGTGTTAAATCGATCCCAAGCCCAATGATAAAGTATAAAACCAGACATGAATGCTTTTCTTGATAATATGTTTATTTACAGAATGCAGAATGACATTTGTCTGTCTCCTACTCACTCACTAAAACTCCTGTCCCAGCAGTCTCTCTTTATAAGTGCTCAAGGTACTTAATTAAACAACGTACCTCAGCTGGGTGTCCTAATGATCTAATGAACGTACTATTAAACCAGGCACTTCACAGGAGCATATGTTCAGACATTTTGGCCCCAAGCCACAGGAGGGGATATTAGGGCAAGTGACCCAAATGCTCAGTCTTGGGGTCATGATTAAGAAGCATCTTAAAGAAGGAAAGAGAGAGAGAACGAGAGAGCGACAGAGAGAGGTGGAGAGGTTTAGGGAGGGAATTCCACTGCTCAGGGCCCTCCCCAGGCAGCTGAAGGCCCGGCCGCCAATGGTGGAGCGATGGGAATCGGGGGATGGTCAAGAGGCCGGAATTGGAGGAGAGCAGAGATCTCGGAGGGTTGTAGGGGCTGGAGGAGGTTACAGAGATAGGGAGGGATGTAGGGACTGGAGGAGATTACAGAGATAGGGAGGGGTGTAAGGGCTGGAGGAGGTTACAGAGATAGGGAAGGGTGTAGGGGCTGGAGGAGGTTACAGAGATAGGGAGGGGTGTAGGGGCTGGAGGAGGTTACAGAGATAGGGAGGGGTGTAGGGGCTGGAGGAGGTTACAGAGATAGGGAAGGGTGTAGGGGCTGGAGGAGGTTACAGAGATAGGGAGGGGTGTAGCGGCTGGAGGAGGTTACAGAGATAGGGAGGGGTGTAGGGGCTGGAGGAGGTTACAGAGATAGGGAGGGTTGTAGGGACTGGAGGAGGTTACAGAGATAGGGAGGGGTGAAGCGGCTGGAGGAGGTTACAAAGATAGGGAGGGGTATAGTGGCTGGAGGAGGTTACAGAGATAAGGAGGGGAGGAGGTTACAGAGATAGGGAGGGGTGTAGGGGCTGGAGGAGGTTACAGAGAGAGGGAGGGGTGTAGGGGCTGGAGGGTGTTACAGTGATAGGGAGGGGTGTAGTGACTGGAGGAGGTTACAGAGATAGGGAGGGGTGTAGGGGCTGGAGGAGGTTACAGAGATAGGGAGGGGTGTAGGGGCTGGAGGAGGTTACAGAGATAGGGAGGGGTGTAGGGGCTGGAGGAGGTTACAGAGATAGGGAGGGGTGTAGGGGCTGGAGGAGGTTACAGAGATAGGGAGGGATGTAGGGACTGGAGGAGGTTACAGAGATAGGGAGGGGTGTAAGGGCTGGAGGAGGTTACAGAGATAGGGAAGGGTGTAGGGGCTGGAGGAGGTTACAGAGATAGGGAGGGGTGTAGGGGCTGGAGGAGGTTACAGAGATAGGGAGGGGTGTAGGGGCTGGAGGAGGTTACAGAGATAGGGAGGGGTGTAGGGGCTGGAGGAGGTTACAGAGATAGGGAGGGGTGTAGGGGCTGGAGGAGGTTACAGAGATAGGGAGGGGTGTAGGGGCTGGAGGAGGTTACAGAGATAGGGAGGGTTGTAGGGACTGGAGGAGGTTACAGAGATAGGGAGGGGTGTAGCGGCTGGAGGAGGTTACAAAGATAGGGAGGGGTATAGTGGCTGGAGGAGGTTACAGAGATAAGGAGGGGAGGAGGTTACAGAGATAGGGAGGGGTGTAGGGGCTGGAGGAGGTTACAGAGAGAGGGAGGGGTGTAGGGGCTGGAGGGTGTTACAGTGATAGGGAGGGGTGTAGGGGCTGGAGGAGGTTACAGAGATAGGGAGGGGTGTAGTGACTGGAGGAGGTTACAGAGATAGGGAGGGGTGTAGGGGCTGGAGGATGTTACAGAGATAGGGAGGGGTGTAGGGGCTGGAGGAGGTTACAGAGATAGGGAGGGGTGTAGGGGCTGGAGGAGGTTACAGAGATAGGGAGGGGGACAAGGAGGGTTTTGAAAACAATGATGAGGATTTCAGCATCAAGGCATTGTTGGAGTGCTAGCCAGTTTATGCCAGTGAGCCCAGAGGTATTAGGAAGGCACAGGTAATGTTGGTGTCTATTACAAGGGGAATGGATTATAAAAGTAGCGATATTTGGCTACAGTATAATGTGGGAAGATATGAGCTTGTCCACTTTGGCAGGAAGAATAGAAAAGCAGCAGATTATTTAAATGGGGAGAGATTGCAGGACTCTGAGGTGCAGAGGGATCTGGGTGTCCTGGTGTATGAATCAGGGAAAGTTAGTATTCAGATGCAGCAAGTGATTAGGGGGGTGAAGTGAATATTGGTGTTTATTGCAAGGAGAATAAAATATAAAAGTCGGGAAGTCTTGCTATTTCAGGTGTTGGTGGGACCACACCTGGAGTACTGTGTACAGTTCTGGTCTCCTTACTTAAGCAGGGATAGACTTGTATTGGGAGACAGTCCGGAGAAGGTTCACTGGGGGTTGATTCCTGGGATGAAGGGGGTTTGTCTTATGAGGACAGGTTGAGCAGGTTGGGCCTGTACCCATTGGAGTTTAGAAGAATGAGAGGTGGCCTTATTGAAACATATCAGATCCTGAGGGGGGGGTTTGACAGGTGGATGCTGGGAGGGTGTTTACCCCCCCTCGTGGGGGAATCTAGAACGAGGAGGGGGGCACAGTTTCAGAATAAGGGGTTTCCCATTGAAGACGGAGATGAGGAGGAATTTCTTCTCTCAGAGGGTGGTCAGTCTGTGGAATTCTCTCCCCCACACAGAGAGCAGTGGGGGCCGGGTCACTGAATATATTCAAGGCCCAGTTAGAGAGATTCTTCACTAACAAGATGTACAAGATTATGAGGGGCACGGACAGGGTGGAGAGGGAGCAGCTGTTCCCCTTAGTTGAAGGGTCAGTCACGAGGGGACACAAGTTCAAGGTGAGGGGCAGGAGGTTTAGGGGGGATGTGAGGAAAAACCTTTTTACCCAGAGGGTGGTGAGGGTCTGGAATGCGCTGCCTGGGAGGGTGGTGGAGGCGGGTTAGCCTCACATCCTTTAAAAAGTACCTGGATGAGCACTTGGCACCTCATAACATTCAAGTCTATGGGGCCAATTGCTGGTCAATGGGATTAGGCAGGTAGGTCAGGTGTTTCTCACGTGTCGGTGCAGACTCGATGGGCCGAAGGGCCTCCTCTGCGCTGTGTGATTCTGAAGGGAGTGAAAAGTTATCGGGGTTAGGGGGGAATGTGGAATCGAGGTCACAATCAGATTAGCCATGATCCTGTTGAATGGCGGAGCAGGCTCGAGGGGCTGAATGGCCTCCTCCTGCTCCTAATTGGAACGTGCGTACGGTTGATGGGTGAACGGGACTCGGTGTGAGTGAGGACGCGAGGCAGTGGACCTCCTGATGAGGTGAAGCTCATGGAGGGCCGATGCGGTGTTGGGACAGCCAGTCAGGCATTAACTGAGGCGTGGACAAGGGTTCCAGGAGCAGAGGAGCTGGGGGTCGGCCAGAGGACAAGCCGCAGAAGCTGCCGAGAGAGTAACGGGCAATAAGCTGACCCGGCGGCAGGAGGTGTAAAACGTGAATGGTTTTCAAGGCCGCTAATGCTTTTTTCCTCCCTCCCCCACCCACCCCCCCTCCCTCCTCTCCCGTCGTCCAGGTAACCATGAAGAACATCGAACGGGAGTTGATCTGCCCACTTTGTAAGGAGATGTACAAACAGCCCATCATTCTGCCCTGCATGCACAATGTCTGCCTGATGTGTGCCACAGAGCTCCTGGTGCAGCAGGGCATCCTCTGTACCGAGCCCATCTCCGAGCCCTCTTCACCAGCCTCCACCCCCATGATGAGGAGCCCCCGCCTGGGCCGGCGCACAGCCCCCAAGGCCGACAGGCTGGACCGACTCATTCGATCAGGTGAGACCTCTTCGTGCACGTCCCTACCCCCAACTACCCTACCCTACCCCACCCTACCCACCTCACCCGCCCACCCAACCCCCACCCACCCCTACCCACCCCGACCCATCTCACCCACCCACCATGACCCCACCCACCCCGACCCACCTCACCCACCCACCATGACCCCCACCCACCCCAACCCACCTCACCCACCCCAACCCACCTCACCCATCCACCCAACCCCCACCCACCCCGACCCACCTCACCCACCCACCCTGACCCAACTCCCACCCACGCCGACCCACCTCACCCACCCCGACCCCTCCCCACACCCACCCCGACCCACCCCCATTCCCACACCACCTCACCCCCCAACCCACTCCAAACCACCCCACCCCCGCCCTAGCCCCACCTCTACCCCCACCCCTACCCCACTCCAACCCAGCCCCACCCCCAACCCACCTCCATCCCCATCCCACCCACCCCTGCCCCACCCCACCCCACCCCACCCACCCCCACCCCCACCCCACGCTGCCCCCACCCTACCCAAACCCCAAACCACCACACCCTCAACCCACCCCAACCCCCACCCTGCCCCACCCCTCCTCACACCCACCCCCACCCCACCCCATCCCACCACCAACACACCTCTACCCCCACCTCTATCCCAAACCCAACCCACCTCCACCACCACCCCACCCACCATTGCCCCACCCCACACAACCCCACCCCCACCCCAAACCAACCCACCCCTGCGCTACCCCCACCCCTACCACCACCCCACCCCCATCCCACCCACCACTGCCCTAACCCACCCCGCCGCACCCTACCCCACCCCCCACCCACCCCCATGCCCCGCAACCCCACCCCCACCCCACGCTGCCTCCACCCTACCCACACCCCAAACCACCCCACCCTCAACACACCCCGCCCCACCCCACTCCCACACCTACCCCACCCCCAACCCAACCCACCCCCACACTACCCTACCCTACCACACCCCCACCCTCACCCCACCCCACCCCGTCCCCACCCCACCCCCACCCCACCCCACTTTCGGAATCCCGAATGCCCACTTACCGAAACGGTCTGCAACGTGCAGCAACCAGTGAGTTGCAAGTGACCAGATGCGTGGACAATCCTGATTTATATCATTTTAAACGATCAACCTCCCTTCCCGTTCATTCCATTCTACTCAATCCCAATCCCAAACCCCATCCCGTTCACTCCCACTATACACAATCCCAATCCCAAACCCCTTCCCGTTCACTCCCACTGTACACAATCCCAATCCCAAACCCCATCTCGTTCACTCCCACTGTACACAATCCCAATCCCAAACCCCATCTCGTTCACTCCTACTGTACACAATCCCAATCCCAAACCCCTTCCCGTTCACTCCCACTGTACACAATCCCAATCCCAAACACCATCTCGTTCACTCCCACTGTACACAATCCCAATCCCAAACCCCTTCCCGTTCACTCCCACTGTACACAACCCCAATCCCAAACCCCATCTCGTTCACTCCCACTGTACACAATCCCAATGGACCCAAACCCCTTCCCATTCACTCCCACTGTCCACAATCCCAATGGACCCAAACCCCTTCCCGTTCACTCCCATTGTACACAATCCCAATGGACCCAAACCCCTTCCCGTTCACTCCCATTGTACACAATCCCAATGGACACAAACCCCTTCCTGTTCACTCCCACTGTCCACAATCCCAATCCCAAACCCCATCCCGTTAACTCCCACTGTACACAATCCCAATCCCAAACCCCATCCCGTTCAGTCCCACTGTATACAATACCAATCCCAAACCCCTTCCCGTTCACTCCCACTGTACACAATCCCAATGGACCCAAACCCCTTCCCGTTCACTCCCACTGTACACAATCCCAATGGACCAAACCCCTTCCCCTTCACTCCCACTGTACACAATCCCAATGGACCCAAACCCCTTCCCATTCACTCCCACTGTACACACTCCCAATGGACACAAACCGATTCCCATTCACTCCCACTGTACACAATCCCGATGGACACAAACCCCTTCCCGTTCACTCCCACTGTACACACTCCCAATGGACACAAACCGATTCCTGTTCACTCCCACTGTCCACAATCCCAATGGACCCAAACCCTTTCCCATTCACTCCCACTGTACACAATCCCAATGGTCCCAAACCCCTTCCCGTTCACACCCATTGTACACTATCCCAATGGACCCAAATCCCTTCCCACTAACTCTCACTGTCCACTATCCCAATGGACCCAAACACCTTCCCATTCACTCCCACTGTACACTATCCCAATGGACCCAAACCCCTTCCCACTAACTCTCACTGTCCACAATCCCAATGGTCCCAAACCCCTTCCCGTTCACACTCATTGTACATAATCCCAATGGACCCAAACCCCTTCCCACTCACTCCCCCTGTTCACAATCCCAATGGACCCAAAACCCTTCCCATTCACTCCCATTGTACACAATCCCAATGGACCCAAACACCTTCCCGTTCACTCCCACTGTACACAATCCCAATGGACCCAAACCCCTTCCCATTCACTCCCACTGTACACAATCCCAATGGACCCAAACCCCTTCCCATTCACTCCCACTGTACACAATCCCAATGGACCCAAACCCCTACCCGTTCACTCCCACTGTACACAATCCCAATGGACCCAAACCCCTTCCCATTCACTCCCACTGTACACAATCCCAATGGACCCAAACCCCTTCCCATTCACTCCCACTGTACACAATCCCAATGGACCCAAACCCCTTCCCGTTCACTCCCACTGTCCACAATCTCAATGGACCCAAACCCCTTCCCGTTCACTCCCACTGTCCACAATCCCAATGGACCCAAACCCCTTCCCATTCACTCCCACTGTACACAATCCCAATGGACCCAAACCCCTTCCCGTTCACTCCCACTGTACCCAATCCCAATGCACTCAAACCCCTTCCCATTCACTCCCACTGTACACAATCCCAATGGACCCAAACCCCTTCCAGTTCACGCCCACTGTCCACAATCCCAATGGACCCAAACCCCTTCCCGTTCACTCCCACTGTCCACAATCCCAATGGACCCAAACCCCTTCCCGTTAACTCCCACTGTACACAATCCCAATGGACCCAAACCCCTTCCCCTTCACTCCCACTGTACACAATCCCAATGGACCCAAACCCCTTCCAGTTAAATACCACTGTACACAATCCCAATGGACCCAAAATCCTTCCCGTTCACTCCCACTGTACACAATCCCAATGGACCCAAACCCCTTCCTGTTCACTCCCACTGTACACAATCCCAATGGACCCAAACCCCATCCTGTTCACTCCCACTGTACATGATCCCAATGGACCCAAACAGCTTCCCATTCACTCCCACTGTACACAATCCCAATGGACCCAAACCCCTTCCCATTCACTCCCACTGTCCACAATCCCAATGGACCCAAACCTCTTCCCGTTCACTCCCACTGTACACAATCCCAATGGACCCAAACCCCTTCCCCTTCACTCCCACTGTACACAATCCCAATGGACCCAAACCCCTTCCCGTTTATTCCCACTGTACACAATCCCAATGGACCCAAACCCCTTCTCATCCACTCCCACTGTACACAATCCCAATGGACCCAAAATCCTTCCCGTTCACTCCCACAGTACACAATCCCAATGGACCCCAAGCCCTTCCCGTTCACTCCCACTGTACACAATCCCAATGGACCCAAACCCCTTCCTGTTCACTCCCACTGTACACAATCCCAATGGACCCAAACCCCATCCTGTTCACTCCCACTGTCCACAATCCCAATGGACCCAAACCCCTTCCCATTCACTCCCACTGTACACAATCCCAATGGACCCAAACCCTTTCCCATCCACTCCCACTGTACACAATCCCAATGGACCCAAACCCCTTCCCATTCACTCCCACTGTACACAATCCCAATGGACCCAAACCCCTTCCCGTTCACTCCCACTGTACACAATACCAATGGACCCAAACCCCTTCCCATTCACTCCCACTGTACACAATCCCAATGGACCCAAACCCCTTCCCATTCACTCCCACTGTACACAATCCCAATGGACCCAAACACCTTCCCGTTCACTCCCACTGTACACAATCCCAATGGACCCAAACCCCTTCCCATTCACTCCCACTGTACACAATCCCAATGGACCCAAACCCCTTCCCGTTCACTCCCACTGTCCACAATCCAATGGACCCAAACCCCTTCCCGTTCACTCCCATTGTACACAATCCCAATGGACCCAAACCCCTTCCCCTTCACTCCCACTGTACACAATACCAATGGACCCAAACAGCTTCCCATTCACTCCCACTGTACACAATCCCAATAGACCCAAACCCCTTCCTGTTTATACAGATCCCAATAACCGTTCACTCTGGGTTTTAGGGATTCAGTGCTGTAATTTTATTTCAGGACCCGCACCAACACCATTTAAATAAAACTAAAAGAATTCAGGCCTGAGGCCTGCAGGCTGTAACCTTATGGTCTGCTTCCTATTGGCTGCCTCTGTGTCTTCCTCTCCCTGTGCCCCTCACCCCTCACTCCCCTCACCCTGTCACCCTCTTTTCCCTTCCCTCCCTATCTCTTCTCACCCTTCATCCCTCTTCCCGTTTCCTCCCCTCCCTGTCTGCAGCTCTCTTCCCCCCGTCTCTCTCTCCCCCTCTCCCTCCCCCTCTCCCCTTCTCCCTCCCCTCTCCCTCCCTCTCTCCCCCCTTCTCCCTCTCTCTCTGTCTCACCCCCTCTCCCTCTCCCTCTCCCTCTCCCTCCCTCTCTAATTTTCAGTATTGCAGAAGCTGTGATATTCATTATATGGTGTAAGAGCTGGAACTCCGGCCGATTGAAAAGGTTATCCCAAAAAAAAGAGAGAGAGGGAGAGAGAGAGGGAGGGAGAGAGAGAGATAGAGGGAGGGAGAAGGAGGGGGAGAGAGAGAGGGACAGAGACAGAGAGAGAGAGAGAGAGACAGAGAGACAGAGAGAGGAACAGAGACAGAGAGAGAGAGACAGAAAGAGAGAGAGAGAGACAGAGAGGAACAGAGAGAGGCAGAGAGAGGCAGAGACAGAGAGAGAGAGAGAGAGACAGAGAGACAGAGAGAGGAACAGAGACAGAGAGAGAGAGACAGAAAGAGAGAGAGAGACATAGAGGAACAGAGAGAGGCAGAGAGAGACAGAGAGAGACAGAGACAGAGAGAGACAGACAGAGAGAGACAGAGAGAGACAGAGACAGAGAGAGACAGACAGAGAGACAGAGAGAGAGACAGAGAGACAGAGAGAAAGAGAGAGAGAGACAAAGAGAGAGATAGAGACAGAGACAGAGAGAGTGGGAGCGAGAGAGAGAGAGCGAGAGGGTTGTACCCTGGCTGGTGCGCACAGTGGGGAGGTGTGGGTGGGGTGGTGTGGTGGGTGGGGAGGTATGGTGGGTGGGGTGGTGGGTGGGGAGGTGGGTGAGTGGGGAGGGGTTGTGGGTGGGGAGGTGGGTGGGGAGGTGTGGTGGGTGGGGAGGTGGGTGAGAAGGTGGGTGAGGAGGTGTGGGTGGTGTGGTGGGTGGGGAGGTGTGGGTGGGGTGGTGGGTGGGGAGGTGGGTGAGGAGGTGGGTGAGGAGGTGTGGGTGGTGTGGTGGGTGGGGAGGTGTGGGTGGTGTGGTGGGTGGGGAGGTGGGTGGGGAGGTGGGTGAGGAGGTGTGGGTGGGTGGGGAGGTGGGTGGGGAGGTGGGTGAGGAGGTGGGTGGGGAGGTGTGGGGGGTGGGGGTGGGGAGGTGGGTGGGGAGGTGGGTGGGGAGGTGTGGGGGGTGGGGAGGTGGGTGAGGAGGTGTGGGTGGGTGGGGAGGTGGGTGAGGACGTGGGTGGGGAGGTGGGTGAGGAGGTGTGGGGGGTGGGGAGGTGGGTGGGGAGGTGTGGGTGGGTGGGGAGGTGGGTGGGGAGGTGTGAGTGGGTGGGGAGGTGGGTGAGGAGGTGTGGGGGGTGGGGAGGTGGGTGGGGAGGTGTGGGTGGGTGGGGAGGTGGGTGAGGAGGTGGGTGGGGAGGTGGGTGAGGAGGTGTGGGTGGGTGGGGAGGTGGGTGAGGAGGTGGGTGGGGAGGTGTGGGGGGTGGGGAGGTGGGTGAGGAGGTGGGTGGGGAGGTGTTGGGGGTGGGGAGGTGTTGGGGGTGGGGTGGTGTGGGGGGTGGGGAGGTGTGGGGGGTGGGGAGGTGTTGGGGGTGGGGAGGTGTGGTGTTGGGGGTGGGGGGTGGGGAAGTGTTGGGAGTGGGGAGGTGTGGGGGGTGGGGAGGTGTTGGGGGTGGGGAGGTGTGGGTGGGGTGGGTGGGGAGGTGTGGGTGGGGTGGGTGGGGAGGTGTGGGGGGTGGGGAGGTGTTGGGGTGGGGAGGTGTGGGGGGTGGGGTGGGTGGGGAGGTGTGGGGGGTGGGGAGGTGTGGGTGGTGTTGGGGGTGGGGAGGTGTGGGGAGGTGGAGAGGTGTGGGTGGTGTTGGGGGTGGGGAGGTGTGGGGGGTGGGGTGGTGGGTGGGGTGGGAGGTGTGGGTGGGTGAGGAGGTGGGTGGGGAGGTGTGGGGGGTGGGGAGGTGTTGGGGGTGGGGGTGGGTGGGGTGGTGGGTGGGGTGGGGAGGTGTTGGGGTTGGGGAGGTGGGTGGGGAGGTGTGGGAGGTGGGGAGGTGGGTGGGGAGGTGTGGGGGGTGGGGAGGTGGGTGGGGAGGTGTTGGGGGTGGGGAGGTGGGTGGGGAGGTGTTGGGGGTGGGGAGGTGTTGGGGGTGGGGAGGTGGGTGGGGAGGTGTTGGGGGTGGGGAGGTGGGTGGGGAGGTGTTGGGGGTGGGGAGGTGTTGGGGGTGGGGAGGTGTTGGGGGTGGGGAGGTGTTGGGGGTGAGGAGGTGTTGGGGGTGGGGAGGTGTTGGGGGTGGGGAGGTGTTGGGGGTGAGGAGGTGGGTGGGGAGGTGTTGGGGGTGTGGAGGTGTGTGGGGAGGTGTTGGGGGTGGGGAGGTGTTGGGGGTGGGGAGGTGTTGGGGGTGGGGAGGTGTTGGGGGTGGGGAGGTGTTGGGGGTGAGGAGGTGGGTGGGGAGGTGTTGGGGGTGGGGAGGTGGGTGGGGAGGTGTTGGGAGTGGGGTGGGTGGGGAGGTGTGGGGGGTGGGGAGGTGTTGGGGGTGGGGAGGTGGGTGGGGTGGGAGGTGTGGGTGGGTGGGGAGGTGTGGTGGTGGGGGTGGGGAGGTGGGTGGGGATTGGGGAGGTGTTGGGGGGCTGGGGAGGTGTGGGGGGTGGGGAGGTGTTGGGGATTGGGGAGGTGTTGGGGGGCTGGGGAGGTGTTGGGGGTGGGGAGGTGTGGGGGGTGGGGAGGTGGGTGGGGAGGTGTGGGGGTGGGGAGGTGTTGGGGGTGGGGTGTGGGGAGGTGGGTGGGGAGGTGTTGGGAGTGGGGAGGTGTGGGGGGTGGGGAGGTGTGGGGGGTGGGGAGGTGGGTGGGGAGGTGTGGGGGTGGGGAGGTGTTGGGGGTGGGGTGTGGGGAGGTGGGTGGGGAGGTGTTGGGAGTGGGGAGGTGTGGGGGGTGGGGAGGTGTTGGGGGTGGGGAGGTGGGTGGGGAGGTGTTGGGGGTGGGGAGGTGTGGGGGGTGGGGAGGTGTGGGGGGTGGGGAGGTGTTGGGGATTGGGGAGGTGTTGGGGGGCTGGGGAGGTGTTGGGGGTGGGGAGGTGTGGGGGATGGGGTGGGTGGGGAGGTGTTGGGGGTGGGGAGGTGTTGGGGGTGGGGAGGTGTGGGGGGTGGGGAGATGTGGGTGGGGTGGGTGGGGAGGTGTGGGGGGTGAGGAGGTGTTGGGGGTGGGGTGGGTGGGGAGGTGTGGGGGGTGGGGAGGTGTGGGTGGTGTTGGGGGTGGGGAGGTGTGGGTGGTGTTGGGGGTGGGGAGGTGTTGGGGTGAGGAGGTGGGTGGGGAGGTGTGGGGGGTGGGGAGGTGTTGGGGTGGGGGTGGGTGGTGTGGTGGGTGGGGTGGGGAGGTGTTGGGGGTGGGGAGGTGTGGGGGGTGAGGAGGTGGGTGGGGAGGTGTTGGGGTTGGGGAGGTGGGTGGGGAGGTGTTGGGGGTGGGGAGGTGGGTGGGGAGGTGTTGGGGGTGGGGAGGTGTGGGGGTGGGAAGGTGTTGGGGGTGGGGAGGTGTGGGGGGTGGGGAGGTGTGTGGGGAGGTGTTGGGGGTGGGGAGGTGTTGGGGGTGGGGAGGTGGGTGGGGAGGTGTTGGGGGTGGGGAGGTGTTGGGGGTGGGGAGGTGTGTAGGGAGGTGTTGGGGGTGGGGAGGTGGGTGGGGAGGTGTGGGGGGTGTCGGGGGTGGGGAGTTGGGTGGGGAGGTGTGGGGGGTGTGGGGGGTGGGGAGGTGGGTGGGGAGGTGTGTAGGGAGGTGTTGGGGGTGGGGAGGTGGGTGGGGAGGTATGGGTGGGTGAGGAGGTGGGTGGGGAGGTGTTGGGGGTGAGGAGGTGTTGGGGTGAGGAGGTGGGTGGGGAGGTGTGGGGGGTGTTGGGGGTGAGGAGGTGTTGGGGGTGAGGAGGTGGGTGGGGAGGTGTGGGGGGTGTTGGGGGTGAGGAGGTGTTGGGGGTGAGGAGGTGGGTGGGGAGGTGTGGGGGGTGTTGGGGGTGAGGAGGTGTTGGGGGTGAGGAGGTGGGTGGGGAGGTGTTGGGAGTGGGGAGGTGTTGGGGGTGGGGGTGTTGAGGTGTTGGGGGTGGGGAGGTGTTGGGGGTGGGGGTGGGGAGGTGTTGGGGGTGGGGGTGGGGAGGTGTTGGGGGTGGGGAGGTGTTGGGGGTGGGGAGGTGGGTGGGGAGGTGTTGGGGGTGAGGAGGTGTTGGGGGTGGGGAGGTGTTGGGGGTGGGGAGGTGTTGGGGGTGAGGAGGTGGGTGGGGAGGTGTGGGTGAGGTGGGTGGGGAGGTGTTGGGGGTGGGGAGGTGTGGGGGGTGGGGAGGTGTTGGGGGTGGGGAGGTGGGTGGGGAGGTGTTGGGGGTGGGGAGGTGTTGGGGGTGAGGAGGTGGGTGGGGAGGTGTTGGGGGTGGGGAGGTGTTGGGGGTGGGGAGGTGTTGGGGGTGGGGAGGTGGGTGGGGAGGTGTTGGGAGTGGGGAGGTGTTAGGGGTGGGAAGGTGTTGGGGGTGGGGAGGTGTGGGGGGTGGGGAGGTGTTGGGTGGTGTTGGGGGTGGGGAGTTGTTGGGGGTGGGGAGGTGGGTGGGGAGGTGTGGGGGGTGGGGAGGTGGGTGGGGAGGTGTGGGGGGTGGGGAGGTGTTGGGGGTGGGGAGGTGGGTGGGGTGGGGGTGGGGAGGTGTTGGGGGTGGGGAGGTTGGTGGGGTGGGGGTGGGGAGGTGGGTGGGGTGGGGGTGGGGAAGTGTTGGGGGTGGGGAGGTGGGTGGGGTGGGGGTGGGGAGGTGTGGGAGGTGTTGGGGGTGGGGAGGTGGGTGGGGTGGGGGTGGGGAGGTGTGGGGGGTGGGGAGGTGCTGGGGGTGGGGAGGTGTGGGAGGTGTTGGGGGTGGGGAGGTGTGGGAGGTGTTGGGGGTGGGGAGGTGTTGGGGGTGGGGAGGTGTTGGGGGTGGGGAGGTGTTGGGGGTGGGGAGGTGTGGCGGGTGGGGAGGTGTTGGGGGTGGGGTGGTGTTGGGGGTGGGGAGGTGTGGGGGGTGGGGGTGGGGAGGTGTGTGGGGAGGTGTTGGGGGTGGGGAGGTGTTGGGGGTGAGGAGGTGTTGGGGGTGGGGAGGTGTGGGGGATGGGACGGTGTTGGGGGTGAGGAGGTGTTGGGGGTGGGGAGGTGGGTGGGGATGTGTGGGGGGTGGGGGTGGGGAGGTGTGGGGGGTGGGGAGGTGGGTGGGGAGGTGTTGGGGGTGGGGAGGTGTGTGGGGTGGGGTGGGGGTGGAGAGGTGTTGGGGGTGGGGAGGTGTGTGGGGTGGGGTGGGGGTGGGGAGGTGTGGGGGGTGGGGAGGTGTTGGGGGTGGGGAGGTGTTGGGGGTGGGGGTGGGGAGGTGTTGGGGGTGGGGAGCTGTTGGGGGTGGGGAGGTGTTGGGGGTGGGGAGGTGGGTGGGGAGGTGTTGGGAGTGGGGAGGTGTTGGGGGTGGGGAGGTGTGGGGGTTGGGGAGGTGTTGGGGGTGGGGAGGTGTTGGGGGTGAGGAGGTGTTGGGGGTGGGGAGGTGTTGGTGTTGGGGGTGGGGGTGGGGTGGGTGGGGAGGTGTGGGGGGTACGGTGGGGGGTGGGTGGGGAGGTGTGGGGGGTGGGGAGGTGTGGTGTTGGGGGTGGGGGGTGGGGAGGTGTTGGGGGTGGGGAGGTGTGGGGGGTTGGGGAGGTGGGTGGGGAGGTGTTGGGGGTGGGGAGGTGTGGGGGGTGGGGAGGTGGGTGGGGAGGTGTGGGGGGTGGGGGTGGGGGGGTGTTGGGGGTGGGGAGGTGTTGGGGTGGGGAGGTGGGTGGGGAGGTGTGGGGGTGGGGGTGGGGAGGTGTGGGGGGTGGGGAGGTGGGTGGGGAGGTGTGGGGGGTGGGGAGGTGTTGGGGGTAGGGAGGTGGGTGGGGTGGGGGTGGGGAGGTGTTGGGGGTGGGGAGGTGGGTGGGGTGGGGGTGGGGAGGTGTGGGGGGTGGGGAGGTGTTGGGGGTGGGGAGGTGTGGGAGGTGTTGGGGGTGGGGAGGTATGTGGGGATGTGTGTGGGGTGGGGTGGGGGTGTGGAGGTGTGGGGGGTGGGGAGGTGTGGGAGGTGTTGGGGGTGGGGAGGTGGGGAGGTGTTGGGGGTGGGGAGGTGGGTGGGGAGGTGTGGGAGGTGTTGGGGGTGGGGAGGTGGGTGGGGAGGTGTTGGGGGTGGGGAGGTGTGTGGGGAGGTGTTGGGGGTGGGGAGGTGTTGGGGGTGGGGAGGTGGGTGGGGAGGTGTTGGGGGTGGGGAGGTGTGGGGGTGGGAAGGTGTTGGGGGTGGGGAGGTGTGGGGGGTGGGGAGGTGTGTGGGGAGGTGTTGGGGGTGGGGAGGTGTTGGGGGTGGGGAGGTGGGTGGGGAGGTGTTGGGGGTGGGGAGGTGTTGGGGGTGGGGAGGTGTGTAGGGAGGTGTTGGTGGTGGGGAGGTGTGTAGGGAGGTGTTGGGGGTGGGGAGGTGGGTGAGGAGGTGTGGGGGGTGGGGAGTTGGGTGGGGAGGTGTGGGGGGTGTGGGGGGTGGGGAGGTGGGTGGGGAGGTGTGTAGGGAGGCGTTGGGGGTGGGGAGGTGGGTGGGGAGGTATGGGTGGGTGAGGAGGTGGGTGGGGAGGTGTTGGGGGTGAGGAGGTGTTGGGGTGAGGAGGTGGGTGGGGAGGTGTGGGGGGTGTTGGGGGTGAGGAGGTGTTGGGGGTGAGGAGGTGGGTGGGGAGGTGTGGGGGGTGTTGGGGGTGAGGAGGTGTTGGGGGTGAGGAGGTGGGTGGGGAGGTGTGGGGGGTGTTGGGGGTGAGGAGGTGTTGGGGGTGAGGAGGTGGGTGGGGAGGTGTTGGGAGTGGGGAGGTGTTGGGGGTGGGGGTGTTGAGGTGTTGGGGGTGGGGAGGTGTTTGGGGTGGGGGTGGGGAGGTGTTGGGGGTGGGGAGGTGTTGGGGGTGGGGAGGTGGGTGGGGAGGTGTTGGGGGTGAGGAGGTGTTGGGGGTGGGGAGGTGTTGGGGGTGGGGAGGTGTTGGGGGTGAGGAGGTGGGTGGGGAGGTGTGGGTGGGGTGGGTGGGGAGGTGTTGGGGGTGGGGAGGTGTGGGGGGTGGGGAGGTGTTGGGGGTGGGGAGGTGGGTGGGGAGGTGTTGGGGGTGGGGAGGTGTTGGGGGTGAGGAGGTGGGTGGGGAGGTGTTGGGGGTGGGGAGGTGTTGGGGGTGGGGGTGGGGAGGTGTTGGGGGTGGGGAGGTGTTGGGGGTGGGGAGGTGTTGGGGGTGGGGAGGTGTTGGGGGTGGGGAGGTGGGTGGGGAGGTGTTGGGAGTGGGGAGGTGTTAGGGGTGGGAAGGTGTTGGGGGTGGGGAGGTGTTGGGGGTGGGGAGGTGTGGGGGGTGGGGAGGTGTGGGTGGTGTTGGGGGTGGGGAGTTGTTGGGGGTGGGGAGGTGGGTGGGGAGGTGTTGGGGGTGAGGAGGTGTTGGGGGTGGGGAGGTGTTGGGGGTGGGGAGGTGTTGGTGTTGGGGGTGGGGGTGGGGTGGGTGGGGAGGTGTGGGGGGTGGGGTGGGGGGTGGGTGGGGAGGTGTGTGGGGTGGGGAGGTGTGGTGTTGGGGGTGGGGGGTGGGGAGGTGTGGGGGTTGGGGATGTGGGTGGGGAGGTGTTGGGGGTGGGGAGGTGTTGGGGGTGGGGAGGTGTGGGGGGTGGGGAGGTGGGTGGGGAGGTGTGGGGGGTGGGGGTGGGGAGGTGTGGGGGGTGGGGAGGTGGGTGGGGAGGTGTGGGGGGTGGGGAGGTGTTGGGGGTGGGGAGGTGGGTGGGGTGGGGGTGGGGAGGTGTTGGGGGTGGGGAGGTGGGTGGGGTGGGGGTGGGGAGGTGTTGGGGGTGGGGAGGTTGGTGGGGTGGGGGTGGGGAGGTGTGGGAGGTGTTGGGGGTGGGGAGGTGGGTGGGGTGGGGGTGGGGAGGTGTGGGGGGTGGGGAGGTGTTGGGGGTGGGGAGGTGTGGGAGGTGTTGGGGGTGGGGAGGTGTGGGAGGTGTTGGGGGTGGGGAGGTGTGGGGGGTGTGGGAGGTGTTGGGGGTGGGGAGGTGTGGGAGGTGTTGGGGGTGGGGAGGTGTGGCGGGTGGGGAGGTGTTGGGGGTGGGGAGGTGTTGGGGGTGGGGAGGTGTTGGGGGTGGGGAGTGTGCGGGTGGGGAGGTGTTGGGCGTGGGGAGGTGTTGGGGGTGAGGAGGTGTTGGGGGTGGGGAGGTGTGGGAGGTGTGAGGGAGGTGTTGGGGGTGAGGAGGTGTGGGGGATGGGGCGGTGTGGGGGATGAGGAGGTGTTGGGGGTGAGGAGGTGGTGGGGATGGTGGGGAGGTGGGGTGGGGATGTGTGGGGTGGGAGGGGGTGGGGAGGTGTGGGGGTTGGGGAGGTGTGTGGGGTGGGGTGGGGGTGGGGAGGTGTTGGGGGTGGGGAGGTGTGTGGGGTGGGGTGGGGGTGGGGAGGTGTGGGGGGTGGGGAGGTGTTGGGGGTGGGGAGGTGTTGGGGGTGGGGAGGTGTTGGGGGTGGGGAGTTGTGGGGGTGGGGAGGTGTTGGGGGTGGGGAGGTGTTGGGGGTGGGGAGGTGGGTGGGGAGGTGTTGGGAGTGGGGAGGTGTTGGGGGTGGGAAGGTGTTGGGGGGTGGGGAGGTGTGGGGGTTGGGGAGGTGTTGGGGGTGGGGAGGTGTTGGGGGTGAGGAGGTGTTGGGGGTGGGGAGGTGTTGGTGTTGGGGGTGGGGGTGGGGTGGGTGGGGAGGTGTGGGGGGTACGGTGGGGGGTGGGTGGGGTGGTGTGGGGGGTGGGGAGGTGTTGGGGGTGGGGAGGTGTTGGGGGTGGGGAGGTGTTGGTGTTGGGGGTGGGGTTGGGGTGGGTGGGGAGGTGTGGGGGGTACGGTGGGGGGTGGGTGGGGAGGTGTGGGTGGTGGGGAGGTGTGGTGTTGGGGGTGGGGGGTGGGCAGGTGTTGGGGGTGGGGAGGTGTGGGGGGTTGGGGAGGTGGGTGGGGAGGTGTTGGGGGTGGGGAGGTGTGGGGGGTGGGGAGGTGGGTGGGGAGGTGTGGGGGGTGGGGGTGGGGAGGTGTTGGGGGTGGGGAGGTGTTGGGGTGGGGAGGTGGGTGGGGAGGTGTGGGGGTGGGGGTGGGGAGGTGTGGGGGGTGGGGAGGTGGGTGGGGAGGTGTGGGGGGTGGGGAGGTGTTGGGGGTGGGGAGGTGGGTGGGGTGGGGGTGGGGAGGTGTTGGGGGTGGGGAGGTGGGTGGGGTGGGGGTGGGGATGTGTGTGGGGTGGGGTGGGGTTGTGGAGGTGTGGGGGGTGGGGAGGTGTGGGAGGTGTTGGGGGTGGGGAGGTGTTGGGGGTGGGGATGTGTGTGGGGTGGGGTGGGGGTGTGGAGGTGTGGGGGGTGGGGAGGTGTGGGAGGTGTTGGGGGTGGGGAGGTGTGTGGGGAGGTGTTGGGGGTGGGGAGGTGTTGGGGGTGGGGAGGTGTTGGGGGTGGGGAGGTGGGTGGGGAGGTGTTGGGGGTGGGGAGGTGTGGGGGTGGGAAGGTGTTGGGGGTGGGGAGGGGTGGGGAGGTGTTGGGGGTGGGGAGGTGTGTGGGGAGGTGTTGGGGGTGGGGAGGTGGGTGGGGAGGTGTTGGGTGTGGGGAGGTGTGGGGGGTGGGGAGGTGTTGGGGGTGGGGAGGTGTTGGGGTTGGGGAGGTGGGTGGGGTGGGGGTGGGGAGGTGGGTGGGGTGGGGGTGGGGAGGTGTTGGGGGTGGGGAGGTGGGTGGGAAGGTGTTGGGGGTGGGGAGGTGTTGGGGGTGGGGTGGTGTTGGGGGTGGGGAGGTGGGTGGGAAGGTGTTGGGGGTGGGGAGGTGTGGGGGGTGGGGAGGTGTTGGGGGTGGGGAGGTGTTGGGGGTGGGGAGGTGTGTGGGGAGGTGTTGGGGGTGGGGAGGTGTTGGGGGTGGGGAGGTGTTGGGGGTGGGGAGGTGGGTGGGGAGGTGTTGGGTGTGGGGAGGTGTTGGGGGTGGGGAGGTGTTGGGGGTGGGGAGATGTTGGTGTTGGGGGTGGGGTGGGGTGGGTGGGGAGGTGTGGGGGGTGGGGTGGGGGGTGGGTGGGGAGGTGTGGGGGGTGGGGAGGTGTGGTGTTGGGGGTGGGGGGTGGGGAGGTGTGGGGGTTGGGGAGGTGGGTGGGGAGGTGTTGGGGGTGGGGAGGTTTGGGGGGTGGGGAGGTGTGGTGTTGGGGGTGGGGGGTGGGGAGGTGTGGGGGGTGGGGAGGTGGGTGGGGAGGTGTGGGGGGTGGGGGTGGGGAGGTGTTGGGGTGGGGAGGTGGGTGGGGACGTGTGGGGGTGGGGGTGGGGAGGTGTGGGGGGTGGGGAGGTGGGTGGGGTGGTGTGGGGGGGGGGGAGGTGTTGGGGGTGTGGAGGTGGGTGGGGTGGGGGTGGGGAGGTGTTGGGGGTGGGGAGGTGGGTGGGGTGGGGGTGGGGAGGTGTGGGGGGTGGGGAGGTGTGGGGGGTGGGGAGGTGTTGGGGGTGGGGAGGTGTGGGAGGTGTTGGGGGTGGGGAGGTGTGTGGGGAGGTGTGTGGGGTGGGGTGGGGGTGGGGAGGTGTTGGGGGTGGGGAGGTGTGTGGGGTGGGGTGGGGAGGTGTGGGGGGTGGGGAGGTGTGGGAGGTGTTGGGGGTGGGGAGGTGTGGGAGGTGTTGGGGGTGGGGAGGTGGGTGGGGAGGTGTTGGGGGTGGGGGGTTGTTGGGGGTGGGGAGGTGTGTGGGGAGGTGTTGGGGGTGGGGAGGTGTTGGGGGTGGGGAGGTGTGTGGGGAGGTGTTGGGGGTGGGGAGGTGTTGGGGGTGGGGAGGTGTGTGGGGAGGTGTTGGGGGTGGGGAGGTGTTGGGGGTGGGGAGGTGTTGGGGGTGGGGAGGTGTGGTGTTGGGGGTGGGGGTGGGGAGGTGGGTGGGGAGGTGGGTGGGGAGGTGTGGGGGGTGGGGAGGTGGGTGGGGAAGTGTGGCGGGTGGGGGTGGGGAGGTGTTGGGCGTGGGGAGGTGTGGGGGGTGGGGAGGTGTTGGGGGTGGGGGTGGGGAGGTGTGGGGGGTGGGGAGGTGTTGGGGGTGGGGGTGGGGAGGTGTTGGGGGTGGGGAGGTGGGTGGCGAGGTGTGGGGGGTGGGGAGGTGTTGGGGGTGGGGAGGTGTTGGGGGGTGGGGAGGTGGGTGGGGAGGTGTGGGGGGTGGGGAGGTGTTGGGGGTGGGGAGGTGGGTGGGGAGGTGTTGGGGGTGGGGAGGTGGGTGGGGAGGTGTTGGGGGTGAGGAGGTGGGTGGGGAGGTGTTGGGGGTGAGGAGGTGGGTGGGGAGGTGTTGGGGGTGGGGAGGTGTTGGGGGTGGGGAGGTGGGTGGGGAGGTGTTGGGGGTGGGGAGGTGTGGGGGATGGGGAGGTGTTGGGGGTGAGGAGGTGTTGGGGGTGGGGAGGTGGGTGGGAATGTGTGGGGGGTGGGGGTGGGGAGGTGTGGGGGGTGGGGAGGTGGGTGGGGATGTGGGTGGGGAGGTGGGTGGGGACGTGTTGGGCGTGGGGAGGTGGGTGGGGAGGTGTTGGGCGTGGGGAGGTGGGTGGGGAGGTGTTGGGCGTGGGGAGGTGTGGAAGGTGTTGGGAGTGGGGAGGTGTTGGGGGTGGGGAGGTGTTGGGGGTGGGGTGGGGGTGGGGAGGTGTTGGGGGTGGGGAGGTGTGTGGGGTGGGGTGGGGGTGGGGAGGTGTGGGGGGTGGGGAGGTGTTGGGGGTGGGGAGGTGTTGGGGGTGGGGAGGTGTTGGGGGTGGGGAGTTGTGGGGGTGGGGAGGTGTTGGGGGTGGGGAGGTGTTGGGGGTGGGGAGGTGGGTGGGGAGGTGTTGGGAGTGGGGAGGTGTTGGGGGTGGGGAGGTGTGGGGGTTGGGGAGGTGTTGGGGGTGAGGAGGTGTTGGGGGTGGGGAGGTGTTGGTGTTGGGGGTGGGGGTGGGGTGGGTGGGGAGGTGTGGGGGGTACGGTGGGGGGTGGGTGGGGTGGTGTGGGGGGTGGGGAGGTGTTGGGGGTGGGGAGGTGTTGGGGGTGGGGAGGTGTTGGTGTTGGGGGTGGGGGTGGCGTGGGTGGGGAGGTGTGGGGGGGTACGGTGGGGGGTGGGTGGGGAGGTGTGGGGGGTGGGGAGGTGTGGTGTTGGGGGTGGGGGGTGGGCAGGTGTTGGGGGTGGGGAGGTGTGGGGGGTTGGGGAGGTGGGTGGGGAGGTGTTGGGGGTGGGGAGGTGTGGGGGGTGGGGAGGTGGGTGGGGAGGTGTGGGGGGTGGGGGTGGGGGGGTGTTGGGGGTGGGGGTGGGGAGGTGTTGGGGGTGGGGAGGTGTTGGGGTGGGGAGGTGGGTGGGGAGGTGTGGGGGTGGGGGTGGGGAGGTATGGGGGGTGGGGAGGTGGGTGGGGAGGTGTGGGGGGTGGGGAGGTGTTGGGGGTGGGGAGGTGGGTGGGGTGGGGGTGGGGAGGTGTTGGGGGTGGGGAGGTGGGTGGGGTGGGGGTGGGGATGTGTGTGGGGTGGGGTGGGGGTGTGGAGGTGTGGGGGGTGGGGAGGTGTGGGAGGTGTTGGGGGTGGGGAGGTGTTGGGGGTGGGGATGTGTGTGGGGTGGGGTGGGGGTGTGGAGGTGTGGGGGGTGGGGAGGTGTGGGAGGTGTTGGGGGTGGGGAGGTGTGGGAGGTGTTGGGGGTGGGGAGGTGTGTGGGGAGGTGTTGGGGGTGGGGAGGTGTTGGGGGTGGGGAGGTGGGTGGGGAGGTGTTGGGGGTGGGGAGGTGTGGGGGTGGGAAGGTGTTGGGGGTGGGGAGGTGTTGGGGGTGGGGAGGTGGGTGGGAAGTTGTTGGGGGTGGGGAGGTGTTGGGGGTGGGGAGGTGTGTGGGGAGGTGTTGGGGCTGGGGAGGTGGGTGGGGAGGTGTTGGGTGTGGGGAGGTGTGGGGGGTGGGGAGGTGTTGGGGGTGGGGAGGTGTTGGGGTTGGGGAGGTGGGTGGGGTGGGGCTGGGGAGGTGGGTGGGGTGGGGGTGGGGAGGTGTTGGGGGTGGGAGGTGGGTGGGAAGGTGTTGGGGGTGGGGAGGTGTTGGGGGTGGGGTGGTGTTGGGGGTGGGGAGGTGGGTGGGAAGGTGTTGGGGGTGGGGAGGTGTGGGGGGTGGGGAGGTGTTGGGGGTGGGGAGGTGTTGGGGGTGGGGAGGTGTGTGGGGAGGTGTTGGGGGTGGGGAGGTGTTGGGGGTGGGGAGGTGGGTGGGGAGGTGTTGGGGGTGGGGAGGTGGGTGGAGAGGTGTTGGGTGTGGGGAGGTGTTGGGGGTGGGGAGGTGTTGGGGGTGGGGAGATGTTGGTGTTGGGGGTGGGGGTTGGGGTGGGTGGGGAGGTGTGGGGGGTGGGGTGGGGGGTGGGTGGGAGGTGTGGGGGGTGGGGAGGTGTGGTGTTGGGGGTGGGGGGTGGGGAGGTGTGGGGGTTGGGGAGGTGGGTGGGGAGGTGTTGGGGGTGGGGAGGTGTGGGGGGTGGGGAGGTGTGGTGTTGGGGGTGGGGGGTGGGGAGGTGTGGGGGGTGGGGAGGTGGGTGGGGAGGTGTGGGGGGTGGGGGTGGGGAGGTGTTGGGGTGGGGAGGTGGGTGGGGTGGTGTGGGGGGTGGGGAGGTGTTGGGGGTGGGGAGGTGGGTGGGGTGGGGGTGGGGAGGTGTTGGGGGTGGGGAGGTGGGTGGGGTGGGGGTGGGGAGGTGTGGGGGGTGGGGAGGTGTTGGGGGGTGGGGAGGTGTGGGAGGTGTTGGGGGTGGGGAGGTGTGTGGGGAGGTGTGTGGGGTGGGGTGGGGGTGGGGAGGTGTTGGGGGTGGGGAGGTGTGTGGGGTGGGGTGGGGAGGTGTGGGGGGTGGGGAGTTGTGGGAGGTGTTGGGGGTGGGGAGGTGGGTGGGGAGGTGTTGGGGGTGGGGGGTTGTTGGGGGTGGGGAGGTGTGTGGGGAGGTGTTGGGGGTGGGGAGGTGTTGGGGGTGGGGAGGTGTGTGGGGAGGTGTTGGGGGTGGGGAGGTGTTGGGGGTGGGGAGGTGTGTGGGGAGGTGTTGGGGGTGGGGAGGTGTTGGGGGTGGGGAGGTGTGGTGTTGGGGGTGGGGGTGGGGAGGTGGGTGGGGAGGTGGGTGGGGAGGTGTGGGGGGTGGGGAGGTGGGTGGGGAAGTGTGGGGGGTGGGGGTGGGGAGGTGTTGGGGGTGGGGAGGTGTGGGGGGTGGGGAGGTGTTGGGGGTGGGGGGTGGGGAGGTGTGGGGGGTGGGGAGGTGTTGGGGGTGGGGGTGGGGAGGTGTTGGGGGTGGGGAGGTGGGTGGCGAGGTGTGGGGGGTGGGGAGGTGTTGGGGGTGGGGAGGTGGGTGGGGAGGTGTTGGGGGTGGGGGGTTGTTGGGGGTGGGGAGGTGTGTGGGGAGGTGTTGGGGGTGGGGAGGTGTTGGGGGTGGGGAGGTGTGTGGGGAGGTGTTGGGGGTGGGGAGGTGTTGGGGGTGGGGAGGTGTGTGGGGAGGTGTTGGGGGTGGGGAGGTGTTGGGGGTGGGGAGGTGTGGTGTTGGGGGTGGGGGTGGGGAGGTGTGTGGGGAGGTGTTGGGGGTGGGGAGGTGTTGGGGGTGGGGAGGTGTGGTGTTGGGGGTGGGGTTGGGGAGGTGGGTGGGGAGGTGGGTGGGGAGGTGTGGGGGGTGGGGAGGTGGGTGGGGAAGTGTGGGGGGTGGGGGTGGGGAGGTGTTGGGGGTGGGGAGGTGTGGGGGGTGGGGAGGTGTTGGGGGTGGGGGTGTGGAGGTGTGGGGGGTGGGGAGGTGTTGGGGGTGGGGGTGGGGAGGTGTTGGGGGTGGGGAGGTGGGTGGCGAGGTGTGGGGGGTGGGGAGGTGTTGGGGGTGGGGAGGTGTTGGGGGTGGGGAGGTGGGTGGGGAGGTGTGGGGGGTGGGGAGGTGTTGGGGGTGGGGAGGTGGGTGGGGAGGTGTTGGGGGTGGGGAGGTGGGTGGGGAGGTGTTGGGGGTGGGGAGGTGTTGGGGGTGGGGAGGTGGGTGGGGAGGTGTTGGGGGTGGGGAGGTGTTGGGGGTGAGGAGGTGTTGGGGGTGGGGAGGTGGGTGGGAATGTGTGGGGGGTGGGGGTGGGGAGGTGTGGGGGGTGGGGAGGTGGGTGGGGATGTGGGTGGGGAGGTCGGTGGGGACGTGTTGGGCGTGGGGAGGTGGGTGGGGAGGTGTTGGGCGTGGGGAGGTGTGGAAGGTGTTGGGAGTGGGGAGGTGTTGGGGGTGGGGAGGTGGGTGGGGAGGTGTTGGGGGTGGGGAGGTGGGTGGGGAGGTGTTGGGAGTGGGGAGGTGTTGGGGGTGGGGAGGTGGGTGGGGAGGTGTTGGGGGTGAGGAGGTGTTGGGGGTGGGGAGGTGTTGGGGGTGGGGAGGTGGGTGGGGAGGTGTGGGGGGTGGGGGTGGGGAGGTGTGGGGGTGGGGAGGTGGGTGGGGAGGTGTTGGGGGTGGGGAGGTGGGTGGGGAGGTGTTGGGAGTGGGGAGGTGTTGGGGGTGGGGAGGTGTGGGGGTTGGGGAGGTGTGGGGGTGGGGGTGGGGAGGTGTTGGGGGTGGGGAGTTGTTGGGGGTGTGGAGGTGTGGTGGATGGGGTGGGGGTGGGGAGGTGGGTGGGGAGGTGGGTGGGGAGGTGTGGGGGGTGGGGAGGTGGGTGGGGAAGTGTGGGGGGTGGGGGTGGGGAGGTGTTGGGGGTGAGGAGGTGTTGGGGGTGGGGAGGTGTTGGGGGTGGGGAGGTGTTGGGGGTGGGGAGGTGGGTGGGGATGTGTTGGGGGTGGCGAGGTGGGTGGGGAGGTGTTGGGGGTGAGGAGGTGGGTGAGGAGGTGTTGGGGGTGGGGTGGGGGTGGGGAGGTGTGGGGGGTGGGGGTGGGGAGGTGTTGGGGGTGGGGAGGTGGGTGGGGAGGTGTTGGGGGTGAGGAGGTGGGTGGGGAGGTGTGGGGGGTTGGGAGGTGTGGGGGTGGGGAGGTGGGTGAGGAGGTGTTGGGGGTGGGGAGGTGTTGGGGGTGGGGAGGTGTTGGGGGTGGGGAGGTGGGTGGGGAGGTGTTGGGGGTGGGGAGGTGTTGGGGGTGAGGAGGTGTTGGGGGTGGGGAGGTGGGTGGGAATGTGTGGGGGGTGGGGGTGGGGAGGTGTGGGGGGTGGGGAGGTGGGTGGGGATGTGGGTGGGGAGGTGGGTGGGGACGTGTTGGGCGTGGGGAGGTGGGTGGGGAGGTGTGGGGGTGGGGAGGTGGGTGGGGAGGTGTGGGGGGTGTGGGGGGTGGGGAGTTGGGTGGGGAGGTGTGGGGGGTGTGGGGGGTGGGGAGGTGGGTGGGGAGGTGTGGGGGATGGGGTGGGTGGGGAGGTGTTGGGGGTGGGGAGGTGTTGGGGGTGGGGAGGTGTTGGCGGTGGGGAGGTGTGGGGGTGGGGGTGGGGAGGTGTTGGGGGTGGGGGTGGGGAGGTGTGGGGGTGGGGGTGGGGAGGTGTTGGGGGTGGAGGTGGGGAGGTGTGGGGTGGGGGTGGGGAGGTGTTGGGGGTGGGGGTGGGGAGGTGTGGGGGTGGGGGTGGGGAGGTGTTGGGGGTGGGGGTGGGGAGGTGTTGGGGGTGGGGGTGTGGAGGTGTTGGGGGTGGGGGTGGGGAGGTGTTGGGGGTGGGGGTGGGGAGGTGTGGGGGTGGGAGTGGGGAGGTGTTGGGGGTGGGGGTGGGGAGGTGTTGGGGGTGGGGGTGTGGAGGTGTTGGGGGTGGGGGTGGGGAGGTGTTGGGGGTGGGGGTGGGGAGTTGGGTGTGGAGGTGTGGGGGGTGTGGGGGGTGTGGGGGGTGGGGAGTTGGGTGGGGAGGTGTGGGGGGTGTGGGGGGTGGGGAGGTGGGTGGGGAGGTGTGGGGGGGAGGTGTTGGGGGTGGGGAGGTGGGTGGGGAGGTGTGGGGGGTGGGGAGGTGGGTGGGGAGGTGTTGGGGGTGGGGAGGTGTGGGGGGTGGGGAGGTGTGTGGGGAGGTGTTGGGGGTGGGGAGGTGTGGGGGTGGGGGTGGGGAGGTATTGGGGGTGGGGAGGTGGGTGGGGAGGTGTTGGGGTGGGGTGGTGGGTGGGGAGGTGTTGGGGGTGAGGAGGTGGGTGGGGAGGTGTGGGGGGTGGGGAGGTGGGTGGGGAGGTGTGGGGGGTGTGGGGGGTGGGGAGTTGGGTGGGGAGGTGTGGGGGGTGTGGGGGGTGGGGAGGTGGGTGGGGAGGTGTGGGGGGGAGGTGTTGGGGGTGGGGAGGTGGGTGGGGAGGTGTGGGGGGTGGGGAGGTGGGTGGGGAGGTGTTGGGGGTGGGGAGGTGTTGGGGGTGGGGAGGTGTGGGGGTGGGGGTGGGGAGGTGTTGGGGGTGGGGGTGCGGAGGTGTGGGGGTGGGGGTGGGGTTAGTGGGACACGCTGGAGGTCTCAGTGTTTGTTCTGCCCCCTTGGCCCTCCCCCTCTGCAGGTTATGGGACCTACCCTGGCCGCCGGCGCGGCAACGCCCACCCCCAGAGCGTCAGCGTGCCCTGTCCCAGCTGTCAGCGGGAGGTGGACCTGGGCGAGCGGGGACTGACCGACCTCTTCCGCAACCTGACCCTGGAGCGCATCGTGGAGCGCTACAAGCACACGGCCAACCTGGGGGCCGCGGTCCAGTGCCAGCTCTGTAAACCCCCCACCCAGGAAGCCACCAAGGGCTGCACCGACTGCCGGGCCAACTACTGCAACGAGTGCTTCAAGCTCCACCACCCCTGGGGCACCCCCAAGGCCCAGCACGAGTACATCGGACCCACCCTCAGCTTCAGACCCAAGGTGCCGGGTCTACTCCCTCCATCTCAGCCTGTCGGGGGTGGGGTGGGGGGTGGGGGGGGGGGGGGGGGGGGGCGGTGGGAGTGGGAGGGGGGGGTCGGTGGGCGTGGTTCCTGGGGCGCCGCCCAACACCGTACACGTTGCATTCCCATAGCGCCTCCGGGGGCCTCCCAGCCAATCCGATTGGCTCTGGGAGTGGGGTCAGGAAACGGCCCCTTTTGGAAGTCCACGTACACCGCATCCGCCTCACCCACCGGCTCGATCCCCTCAGCCAGAGACCGTTCACCCTGAACAGAACGGCTCCACATTTCCTCACTCCGTCCAGCTTTCTCCAAAGGGCTGGAATTTTGCCCCATCGTCCGGATTATCCGTGTTTTTTTATTGATGTTGGTTGAGGGATAAATATCGAACCCCAGGTCCCTGGGGAGAGCTCCCACCCCAACCTGCGCCCCCCCCAACCACCCCCATCCCCCACCTCTTCTTCCAATAGCAGATGAGGCAGCTTTTAAATCTGCCCGAGAGATCAGACAGGGACCTCAGTTTAACCTCTCATGCTGACAGTGCGGCGCTCCCTCAGCACTGACCCTCCGACAGTGTGGCACTCCTTCAGTACTGACCCTCCGACAGTGCGGCACTCCCTCAGCACTGACCCTCCGACAGTGCGGCACTCCCTCAGTACAGACCCTTCGACAGTGCGGCGCTCCCTCAGCATTGACCCTCCGACAGTGTGGCACTCCTTCAGTACTGATCCTCCGACAGTGCGGCACTCCCTCAGCACTGACCCTCCGACAGTGCGGCACTCCCTCAGTACTGACCCTTCGACAGTGTGGCACTCCTTCAGTACTGACCCTCCGACAGTGCGGCACTCCCTCAGCACTGACCCTCCGACAGTGCGGCACTCCCTCAGCACTGACCCTCCGACAGTGTGGCACTCCTTCAGTACTGACCCTCCGACAGTGCGGTACTCCCTCAGTACTGACGCTCCGACAGTGTGGCACTCCCTCAGTACTGACCCTCCGACAGTGCGGCACTCCCTCAGTACTGACCCTCCAACAGTGCGGCACTCCCTCAGCACTGACCCTCCGACAGTGCGGCACTCCCTCAGCACTGACCCTCCGACAGTGTGGCACTCCTTCAGTACTGACCCTCCGACAGTGCGGTACTCCCTCAGTACTGACGCTCCGACAGTGTGGCACTCCCTCAGTACTGACCCTCCGACAGTGCGGCACTCCCTCAGTACTGACCCTCCGACAGTGCGGCACTCCCTCAGTACTGACCCTCCGACAGTGCGGCACTCCCTCAGTACTGACCCTCCGACAGTGTGGCACTCCCTCAGTACTGACCCTCCGACAGTGCAGCACTCCCTCAGTACTGACCCTCTGACAGTGCGGTGCTCCCTCAGTACTGACCCTCAGACAGTGCGGAGCTCCCTCAGTACTGACCCTCCAACAGTGCGGCACTCCCTCATTACTGACCCTCCGACAGTGCGGCACTCCCTCAGTACTGACCCTCCTACAATGCGGCACTCCCTCAGTACTGACCCTCTGACAGTGCAGCACCCCCTCAGAGTGGCAGGAGTGAGAGGAAGAGACAGAGAGGCAGAGACGGACAGAGAGAGAGAGAGAAGGAGAGAGGTAGTGAGAGACAGAGACAGTTTCCTGCAATGCTACTCTCTTTCACTTGGCTCCCAGCCAAAGTTGTTCAGCAAAGGAGCTGCATGTTTCAGGCTGCTTTTTTGCTGACCTTCCCACAATGTTTGACAGCTACGCATCTCGTCAACGCAAGAGCCTTACATGTGATTCAATAAACATTCATCACGAGGCTGTGAGACCGTGTGAAACTCTTCCATAACAAACTCCTATCGGCCCATCACTCTGACATTGTAGGAGGATGGCCCCAATATTCCTGAACACACTCCCTCCACCACCGACGCACAGTAGCAGCAGTGTGTGTACCATCTACAAGATGTACTGCAGCAACTCACCAAGGCTCCTTAGACAGCAGCTTCCAAACCCACGACCACTACCATCTAGAAGGACAAGGGCAGCAGACACATGGGGAACACCACCACCTGGAAGTTCCCCTCCGAGCCCCTCACCATCCTGAATTGGAAATATATCGGCCGTTCCTTCACTGTCGCTGGGTCCAAATCCTGGAACTCCCTCCCTAACAGCACGGTGGGTGTACCTACACCACAGAGACTGCAGCGGCTCAAGAAGGCAGCTCACCCCCACCTTCTCAAGGGGGGCAACTATTGATTGGACACTTCCCCCTTCTCATCCAATTGTGGATGTCGGATCTTTCCCAACCACTCTGGGGACGTAGGTTCAAATCCCACCCCGGCCGCTGGTGGAATTTAAATCCGATGAATAAATCTGGGAATATAAAGTGAGTCTCAGTGACAGTGACCATGACGACCATCATCGATTGTCATAAAAACCCCATCTGGGTCACTAACGCCCCCTTTAGGGAGGGAAATCTGCCCTCCTTACCCGGTCTGGCCTACACGTGACTCCAGACCCCACAGCCCACGTGGTCGCCCCTTAAACTGCCCCCCACTGAAATGGCCGAGCCAGACCCTCATTTCCAGGGGGCAATTAGGGATGGGCAACGAACGCTGGGGTCTCAGCAGAGAGCCCCACATCGCCCCCGCCCCCCCCCCCCCCCACCCTGAACAAATTCTTAAAAACCCAACCGGGAGGGCAGACGGGGGCCTAGCTTTAACGTCTTACCCGAGCGCCGGGTACCTGCGGCAGTGCGGCACTCCCCTCAGTCCTGGGTGAAGGGCATGGGTTTCTCGAACCCCCCGACCTTCTGACTCCGAGGCGAGCGAGAGAGAGGGAGGGGGAGAGAGAGAGAGAGAGAGAGCGCACGACTCTCTCAGACGCGGCTGACAGGGGCGTGCGGTGGTTGTTGAGGTTGGGGGGGGGGGTAAATGAAACCCCGCGTGCCTCACTGGGTTTTCCGTTACAGGTACTGATGTGCCCAGAACATGAGCTGGAGAAGGTGAACCTGTACTGTAAAACATGCCAACGTCTGATTTGCCAGCTCTGTAAGCTGCGGAGGGTACACACAGCGCATAAGATCACCCCAGCTGGCAACATTTATCAGGCACTGAAGGTAAAGGTCGGACCAAGTTGCCATTCGGCCCCTCACCAGCCTCTTCCGTCCCATCCATCAAGGTATCCCCCTTTTCCTACCTCCCTCGTGTGTTTATCCAGCCTCCTCCCCTCCCCCCACCATCACGAGGACTCAGCGGGGTGACGGGGAGAGACGCAGGATGCGATGAGGGAGGCCATTCGGCCCATCCTGCCCACCCTGCTAGCCCCCGTGCCGCTCTTCCCCGATTGGCTTGCGGCTCAGCGCAGCCTGCGCACCCCACCCTCACCCCCCCACCTCCCCCGAGAGTCCGCTCCGTGTTGTCCAGCCGTGTGTCTGGGTGTGACCCACCCCACCGCCGCCCCCCCCCCACCCCACGTTGACCTTTGAACCTGTGACCCCACCCCTGCCCTCCCATCTTGTCCCACTCCCGCTCCCTCCGCTATTGGATGGCCCCTCGATACAAGCAGCCTCTCGCAGGGTGGGACCCCCACACCCACACCCCCCCTCCCAGCCTCACCAACCATCCCTGTACACTGGGATCACACCCTCGGCCCTCGAGAGGGGCAGTCTGCGGAACACGCCGGAATTTTTGTGTTGAAGGGTCAAAGGATTATCCCGGCCTTCGAGTCACTGATGTTCTGTGAAACTTGCTGAATCCTTTTTTTGACCTTCTTTCTTATTTCTCACCCTCCTTTCTCCACCCCCCCACCCCCCCACCTTGCCTTCCCACCCTCACCGTTCCTCACTCCCTTCCTCTCTCTTCCTCCCTCCCTCGCCTTCCCTCATCCTCCCCCATCCGCCCTCACTCGCCCTCTCACCTTCTCTCGTTCCCTCGCCCTTCCTAACTCACACTCCCTCTTGCACCCTCACCCTCCCTCTTCTTCCCTCGCTCGACCTCCATCCCTCATTCTCCCTCCCTCATATTCCCTCCCTCACCCTCTTCCCCTGACATTTTCCCCTCAACCTCTGTCCTTCAACCTTTTTCTCTCAACCTCCTTCCCTCGGCCTCTGTCTTTCGACCTTTTCCACTTGACCTCTTACCCTCGGCATTTTACCCTTAACCTCGACTTTCCCTCATCCTTTTCCCCTTGACCTCTTACCCTCGGCCTTTTACCCTCGACCTCGACTTTCCCTCATCCTTTTCCCCTTGACCTCTTACCCTTGGCCATTTACCCTCAACCTCGACTTTCCCTCATCCTTTTCCCCTTGACCTCTTACCCTCGGCCTTTTACCCTCGACCTCGATTTTCCCTCATCCTTTTCCCCTCGACCTCTTACCCTCGGCCTTTTACCCTTGACCTTGACTTTCCCTCATCCTTTTCCCCTTGACCTCTTACCCTCGGCCTTTTACCCTCGACCTCGACTTTCCCTCATCCTTTTCCCCTTGACCTCTTACCCTCGGCCTTTTACCCTCGACCTCGACTTTCCCTCATCCTTTTCCCCTTGACCTCTTACCCTCGGCCTTTTACCCTCGACCTCGACTTTCCCTCATCCTTTTCCCCTTGACCTCTTACCCTCGGCCTTTTATCCTTGACCTCGACTTTCCCTCATCCTTTTCCCCTTGACCTCTTACCCTCGGCCTTTTACCCTCGACCTCGACTTTCCCTCATCCTTTTCCCCTTGACCTCTTACCCTCGGACTTTTACCCTCGACCTCGACTTTCCCTTATCCTTTTCCCCTTGACCTCTTACCCTCGGCCTTTTACCCTCGACCTCGACTTTCCCTTATCCTTTTCCCCTTGACCTCTTACCCTTGGCCTTTTACCCTCGACCTCGACTTTCCCTCATCCCTTTCCCCTTGACCTCTTACCCTTGGCCTTTTACCCTCGACCTCGACTTTCCCTCATCCTTTTCCCCTCGACCTCTTACCCTTGGCCTTTTACCCTCGACCTCGACTTTCCCTCATCCTTTTCCCCTCGACCTCTTACCCTTGGCCTTTTACCCTCGACCTCGACTTTCCCTCATCCTTTTCCCCTCGACCTCTTACCCTTGGCCTTTTACCCTCGACCTCGACTTTCCCTCATCCTTTTCCCCTTGACCTCTTACCCTTGGCCTTTTACCCTCAACCTCGACTTTCCCTCATCCTTTTCCCCTCGACCTCTTACCCTTGGCCTTTTACCCTCGACCTCGACTTTCCCTCATCCTTTTCCCCTTGACCTCTTACCCTTGGCCTTTTACCCTCAACCTCGACTTTCCCTCATCCTTTTCCCCTTGACCTCTTACCCTTGGCCTTTTACCCTCGACCTCGACTTTCCCTCATCCTTTTCCCCTTGACCTCTTACCCTCGGCCTTTTACCCTCGACCTCGACTTTCCCTCATCCTTTTCCCCTTGACCTCTTACCCTTGGCCTTTTACCCTCGACCTCGACTTTCCCTCATCCTTTTCTACTCGACCTCTTACCCTTGGCCTTTTACCCTTGACCTTGACTTTCCCTCATCCTTTTCCCCTTGACCTCTTGCCCTCGGCATTTTACCCTCGACCTCGACTTTCCTTCATCCTTTTCCTCTTGACCTCTTACCCTCGGCCTTTGACCTTGGACCCATCCTTGCCCCCATCCTTTTACCCTCGACCTCATTCCCTCGACCTCTTCCTCCTAACCTCTCATCCTCTACCTCTGTCCATCGTCATCTTTATCACGGTTTTTTACCCGCGACCTCCGTCCTTTGACCTCTCTCGCAACCTCTTACTGTGCACCTCTGTCCTTCGCCTCTCTCCCTCACCCTCCCTCCATCCCTTGCCCTTTGCTCGCTTGACCTCCCCCCCCGCCTTGGCTTTTACCTCTCTTGTCGTCCTTCCCTCTATTGTTGTCCCCACTCTCCCTGCTCCCTCCTTTGGCCGCTCTTTCCCCTCCCCCTTCTCGTACCACCTTCCCCCCACCACCGCCCCCCCCACCCCCACCCCCTCACCCCCTCACCCCCCCCACCCCCACCACCGTACCTTCCTTCCCTCCTCCACCCTCCTCCTCTCCGACCAGGATAAACTCAGCAAGACAATCACCTACATCATTAGCAATCAGAACCTGGTCCAGACCCAGATCCAGACTCTGGACGAGCTGGTACAACAGACCGAGGTAAGGGCCCCGCCGATTGACCAGCTGTGCCCGCCGGGTCACCCCGAGGTGCCTCGGGTGCCAGCTACACGCGAGCAGGGAGGGGGAACGTCTCCCCTTGGGCCCCTCCGGCATCGAGGGCAGGGATGAGGGAGCCAGGAGGAGATGACCCCTGACCCAAGCTGGGGACCCCCCCCACCCCCCCAACACAACCGAGAGACCCTGAGGCTGGTGGGCACCAGGGGGTGGGATTGTCCGGGCTTTAGGCCACCTTTTGGGACGAGGGGCACGATGACCGGGAGAGCCTTATCCCCGGCGCTAATGGGGGTGGCGCCGGCGCCAGGGAGCGGGCTCTTGCCGGTTGGCACCCTTGGCTTCGGCCTAGCGGAGGTGCCAACAGGCCTTGGAAATTGGGCCTCTGGACCGCAGGCCCTTCACTCCCGCCGAGTGGGTCCCCTGTCGGAATGCTCCTGCCTGTCGAGCGGGCAGATCCCAACACTGGGGCCCACAGCCCCTGGAGTCCAATTCAGCGGGGGAGGGGGTGCAGGGGCTGGCGAGTGGAATGGAATTCCGGGAATCCGGCAATGTCCGGCTCGGCGCCACCAGACGGTCACCGATTTCAGTAAAACGCCAAGTGGCCGGCTGTACTTGTCTGTGGGAGAGGGTCTGCCAGCCCGTGCCCCAGGACGGGGCCTGTAACAAGGCGATGAGCTGGGGGGGGCGGCGAAAGGCTGTAGCGGCCCATCGAGAACTCACCATCCCCCCCCCCCACCCCACCACAACGCTCCGGAGGGTTGGAACAGCGTGACTGGGTGTCAACTGGGCATCTAACTAGGACACACACCCGCCTCAGACAGTGCGGCACTCCCTCAGTACTGACCCTCTGACAGTGCGGCGCTCCCTCAGTACTGACCCTCCGACAGTGCGGCACTCCTTCAGTACTGACCCTCAGACAGTGCGGCGCTCCCTCAGTACTGACCCTCCGACAGTGCAGCAGTCCCTCAGTACTGACCCTCCAACAGTGCGGCGCTCCCTCAGCACTGACCCTCCGACAGTGCGGTGCTCCCTCAGTACTGACCCTCCGACAGTGCGGCGCTCCCTCAGTACTGACCCTCCGACAGTGCAGCACTCCCTCAGTACTGGCCCTCCGACAGTGCGGCACTCCCTCAGTACTGACCCTCCGACAGTGCGGCGCTCCCTCAGCACTGACACTCCGACAGTGCGGCGCTCCCTCAGTACTGACCCACCGACAGTGCGGCACTCCCTCAGTACTGACCCTCCGACAGTGCGGCACTCCCTCAGTACTGACTCTCCGACAGTGCGTCACTCCCTCAGTACTGACCCTCCGACAGTGCAGCACTCCCTCAGTACTGACCCTCCGACAGTGCAGCGCTCCCTCAGTACTGACCCTCCGACAGTGCGGCGCTCCCTCAGTACTGACCCTCCGACAGTGCAGCACTCCCTCAGTACTGACCCTCCGACAGTGCGGCACTCCCTCAGTACTGACCCTCCGACAGTGCAGCACTCCCTCAGTACTGACCCTCCGACAGTGCGGCACTCCCTCAGTACTGACCCTCCGACAGTGCGGCGCTCCCTCAGTACTGACCCTCTGACAGTGCGGCGCTCCCTCAGTACTGACCCTCCGACAGTGCGGCGCTCCCTCAGTACTGACCCTCCGACAGTGCAGCACTCCCTCAGTACTGACCCTCCGACAGTGCAGCACTCCCTCAGTACTGACCCTCCGACAGTGCGGAACTCCCTCAGTACTGGCCCTCCGACAGTGCAGCACTCCCTCAGTACTGACCCTCCGACAGTGTGGCACTCCTTCAGTACTGACCCTCCGACAGTGCAGCACTCCCTCAGTACTGACCCTCCGACGGTGCTGCACTCCCTCAGTACTGACCCTCCGACAGTAGGGCACTCCCTCAGCACTGGCAGTGGAAGCGTCGGCCTGGATTATGGGGCTCAATTCTCTGGAGTTGGGGATTCAAACCTGCGCCCTTCAGATTCTGAGGAGAGGGAGAGAGGGAGAGTGGGAGAGTGGGAGAGTGGGAGGGAGAGAGGGAGAGAGGGAGAGAGAGCGGGAGAGGGGGCGGGGGGAGAGGGACAGAGAGGGAGAGAGGGATAAAGGGGGAGAGGGAGAGGGGGGGAGAGAAGGGGAGGGAGAGAGAGCGGGGGAGAGGGAGAGAGGGGCAGAGGGGGAGAGAGAGAAAGAGGGAGAGAGGGAGAGAGGGGGAACGAGGGAGTGAGAGGGAGAGAGGAAGGGTGGGAGGGTGGGGGAGAGTGGGAGAGAGAGGGAGAGAGAGGGAGGGCGGGAGAGAGGGGGAGAGGGGGAGAGAGAGGGAGGGCGGGAGAGAGGGGGAGAGAGAGGGAGGGTGGGAGAGAGGGGGAGAGGGGGAGAGGGGGAGAGAGGGGGAGAGAGAGGGAGGGCGGGAGAGAGAGGGAGAGGGGAGAGAGGGGGAGAGAGAGGGGGAGAGAGGGAGGGCGGGAGAGAGGGGGAGAGAGAGGGAGGGTGGGAGAGAGGGGGAGAGGGGGAGAGAGAGGGAGGGTGGGAGAGAGAGAGCGGGAGGGAGAGAGGGGGAGAGGGGGAGAGAGAGGGAGAGAGGAGGGTGGAGAGAGAGAGAGAGAGGGAGAGAGGGGAGGGTGGGGAGAGAGGGGGAGAGGGGGAGAGAGAGGGAGGGTGGGAGGAAGGGGAGAGAGGGGGAGAGAGAGGGAGGGCGGGAGAAAGAGGGGGAGAGAGTGGGAGGGTGGGAGAGAGGGGAGAGAGAGGGAGGGTGGGAGAGAGGGGGAGAGAGAGGAGGGTGGGAGAGAGGGGGAGAGGGGGGAGAGAGAGGGAGGGTGGGAGAGAGGGGGAGAGGGGGAGAGAGAGGGAGGGTGGGAGAGAGGGGGAGAGAGAGGGAGGGTGGGAGAGAGGGGGAGAGGGGGAGAGAGAGGGAGGGCGGGAGAGAGGGGAGAGGGGGAGAGAGAGGGAGGGTGGGAGAGAGAGGGAGGGCGGGAGAGAGAGGGAGGGCGGGAGAGAGAGGGAGGGCGGGAGAGAGAGGGAGAGGGGGAGAGAGAGGGAGGGCGGGAGAGAGGGGGAGAGAGAGGGAGGGTGGGAGAGAGGGGGAGAGGGGGAGAGAGAGGGAGGGCGGGAGAGAGGGGGAGAGAGAGGGAGGGCGGGAGAGAGGGGGAGAGGGGGAGAGAGAGGGAGGGCGGGAGAGAGGGGGAGAGGGGAGAGAGGAGAGGGAGGGTGGGAGAGAGGGGAGAGGGGGAGAGGGTGGGAGAGAGGGGGAGAGAGAGGGAGGGTGGGAGAGAGGGGGAGAGGGGGAGAGAGAGGAGGGCGGGGAGAGAGGGGGAGAGGGGGAGAGAGAGGGAGGGTGGGAGAGAGGGGGAGAGAGAGGGAGGGCGGGAGAGAGGGGGAGACGGGGAGAGGGGGAGAGAGAGAGGGGGAGAGAGAGGGAGGGGGAGAGGGAGGGAGGGTGGGAGAGAGGGGGAGAGAGAGGGAGGGTGGGAGAGAGGGGGAGAGAGAGGGAGGGCGGGAGAGAGGGGGAGAGAGAGGGAGGGTGGGAGAGAGGGGGAGAGAGAGGGAGGGGGAGGAGGAGGGTGGGAGAGAGGGGGAGAGAGAGGGAGGGTGGAGAGAGGGGAGAGAGAGGGAGGGGGAGAGGGAGGGAGGGTGGGAGAGAGGGGGAGAGAGAGGGAGGGTGGGAGAGAGGGGGAGAGAGAGGGAGGGTGGGAGAGAGGGGGAGAGAGAGGGAGGGCGGGAGAGAGGGGAGAGAGAGGGAGGGGGAGAGGGAGGGAGGGTGGGAGAGAGGGGGAGAGAGAGGGGGAGAGAGAGGGGGAGAGAGAGGGGGGAGAGAGAGAGGGAGAGAGAGGGGGAGAGAGAGGGAGGGTGGGAGAGAGGGGGAGAGGGAGAGAGGGGGAGAGGGAGGGAGGGTGGGAGAGAGGGGGAGAGAGAGAGAGGGGGAGAGAGAGGGGGAGAGAGAGAGAGGGGGAGAGAGAGGGGGAGAGAGAGGGGGAGAGAGAGGGGGAGAGAGAGGGAGGGTGGGAGAGAGGGGGAGAGAGAGGGAGGGTGGGAGAGAGGGGGAGAGGGAGGGAGAGAGGGAGAGAGAGGGGGAGAGAGAGGGAGGGTGGGAGAGAGGGGGAGAGGGAGAGAGGGGGAGAGGGAGGGAGGGTGGGAGAGAGGGGGGAGAGGGAGGGAGGGTGGAGAGAGGGGAGAGAGAGAGAGGGGAGAGAGAGAGGGGGAGAGAGAGGGGGAGAGAGAGGGGGAGAGAGAGGGGGAGAGGGAGGGAGGGTGGGAGAGAGGGGGAGAGGAGGGAGGGTGGAGAGAGGGGGAGAGAGAGGGAGGGCGGGGGAGAGGGGGAGAGGGAGAGAGGGGGAGAGAGAGGGAGGTTGGGAGAGAGGGGGAGAGGGAGGGAGGGTGGGAGAGAGGGGGAGAGGGAAGAGAGGGGGAGAGAAGAGGGGAGAGAGAGGGAGGGTGGGAGAGAGGGGGAGAGAGGGGGAGAGAGAGGGGGAGAGAGAGGGAGGGTGGGAGAGAGGGGGAGAGAGAGGGGGAGAGAGAGGGAGGTTGGGAGAGAGGGGGGAGAGAGAGGGAGGGTGTGGAGAGAGGGGGAGAGGGGGAGAGAGAGGGAGGGTGGGAGAGAGGGGGAGAGAGAGGGAGGGGCGGGAGAAGAGAGGGGCGAGAGGGGAGAGGAGAGAGAGAGGGAGGGCGGGAGAGAGGGGGAGAGGGGGAGGAGAGAGAGAGGGTGGAGAGAGAGGGGGAGAGGGGGAGAGAGAGGGAGGGCGGGAGAGAGGGGAGAGGGGGAGAGAGAGGGAGGGTGGGGAGAGAGGGGGAGAGGGGGAGAGAGAGGGAGGCGGAGAGAGGGGGAGAGAGAGGGAGGGTGGGAGCAGAGAGGGGGAGAGGGGGAGAGAGAGGGAGGTCTGGGAGAGAGGGGGAGAGGGGGAGAGAGAGGGAGGGCGGGAGAGAGGGGAGAGGGGGAGCGAGAGAGGGAGGGCGGGGAGAGGAGGGGGGAGAGAGAGGGAGGGCGGGGAGAGAGGGGAGAGAGGGGGAGAGGAGGGAGGGAGGGAGAGAGGGGGAGAGGAGGGGGAGAGAGAGGGAGGGTGGGAGAGAGGGGGAGAGGGGAGAGGCGAGGCGAGAGGTGGGAGAGAGAGGGAGAGGGGGAGAGAGAGGGAGGGTGGGAGAGAGAGGGGGAGAGGGAGAGAGGGGAGAGAGAGGGAGGGTGGGAGAGAGGGGGAGAGGGAGAGAGAGGGGGAGAGAGAGAGAGTGTGGGAGAGAGGGAGAGAGAGGAGGGTGGGAGAGAGGGGGAGAGAGAGGGAGGGTGGGAGAGAGGGGGAGAGAGAGGGAGGGTGGGAGAGAGGGGGAGAGGGGGGAGAGAGAGGGAGGGTGGGAGAGAGGGGGAGAGAGAGGGAGGGTGGGAGAGAGAGGGGAGGGAGGGAGAGAGGGGAGAGAGGGGGAGAGAGAGGGAGGGTGGGAGAGAGGGGGAGAGGGGGGAGAGAGAGGAGGGTGGGAGAGAGGGGGAGAGGGGGAGAGAGAGGGAGGGTGGGAGAGAGGGGGAGAGAGAGGGAGGGTGGGAGAGAGGGGGAGGAGAGAGAGGGAGGGTGGGAGAGAGGGGGAGAGAGAGGGAGGGTGGGAGAGAGGGGGAGAGAGAGGGAGGGTGGGAGAGAGGGGGAGAGAGAGGGAGGGTGGGAGAGAGGGGGAGAGGGGGAGAGAGAGGGAGGGTGGGAGAGAGGGGGAGAGAGAGGGAGGGTGGGAGAGAGGGGGAGAGAGAGGGAGGGTGGGAGAGAGAGGGAGGGTGGGAGAGAGGGGGAGAGGGGGAGAGAGAGGGAGGGTGGGAGAGAGGGGGAGAGAGAGGGAGGGTGGGAGAGAGAGGGAGGGTGGGAGAGAGAGGGAGGGTGGGAGAGAGGGGGAGAGGGGGAGAGAGAGGGAGGGTGGGAGAGAGGGGGAGAGGGGGAGAGAGAGGGAGGGTGGGAGAGAGGGGGAGAGAGAGGGAGGGTGGGAGAGAGAGGGAGAGGGGGAGAGAGAGGGAGGGTGGGAGAGAGGGGGAGAGAGAGGGAGGGTGGGAGAGAGGGGGAGAGAGAGGGAGGGTGGGAGAGAGGGGGAGAGAGAGGGAGGGTGGGAGAGAGGGGGAGAGGGGGAGAGAGAGGGAGGGTGGGAGAGAGGGGGAGAGGGGGAGAGAGAGGGAGGGTGGGAGAGAGGGGGAGAGGGAGAGAGGGGGAGAGAGAGGGAGGGTGGGAGAGAGGGGGAGAGGGGGAGAGAGAGGGAGGGTGGGAGAGAGGGGGAGAGAGAGGGAGGGTGGGAGAGAGGGGGAGAGAGAGGGAGGGTGGGAGAGAGGGGGAGAGAGAGGGAGGGTGGGAGAGAGGGGGAGAGAGAGGGAGGGTGGGAGAGAGGGGGAGAGAGAGGGAGGGTGGGAGAGAGGGGGAGAGGGGGAGAGAGAGGGAGGGTGGGAGAGAGGGGGAGAGAGAGGGAGGGTGGGAGAGAGGGGGAGAGAGAGGGAGGGCGGGAGAGAGGGGGAGAGGGGGAGAGAGAGGGAGGGTGGGAGAGAGGGGGAGAGGGGGAGAGAGAGGGAGGGTGGGAGAGAGGGGGAGAGAGAGGGAGGGCGGGAGAGAGGGGGAGAGGGGGAGAGAGAGGGAGGGTGGGAGAGAGGGGGAGAGGGGGAGAGAGAGGGAGGGCGGGAGAGAGGGGGAGAGGGGGAGAGAGAGGGAGGGTGGGAGAGAGGGGGAGAGGGGGAGAGAGAGGGAGGGTGGGAGAGAGGGGGAGAGAGAGGGAGGGTGGGAGAGAGGGGGAGAGGGGGAGAGAGAGGGAGGGTGGGAGAGAGGGGGAGAGGGGGAGAGAGAGGGAGGGCGGGAGAGAGGGGAGAGGGGGAGAGAGAGGGAGAGAGGGAAGGTTGGGAGAGAGGGGGAGAGAGAGGGAGGGTGGGAGAGAGGGGGAGAGGGGGAGAGAGAGGGAGAGAGGGAGGTTGGGAGAGAGGGGGAGAGAGAGGGAGGGTGGGAGAGAGGGAGAGAGGGGGAGAGAGAGGGAGGGTGGGAGAGAGGGGGAGAGAGAGGGAGGGTGGGAGAGAGGGGGAGAGGGGGAGAGAGAGGGAGGGTGGGAGAGAGGGGGAGAGAGAGGGAGGGTGGGAGAGAGGGGGAGAGGGGGAGAGAGAGGGAGGGTGGGAGAGAGGGGGAGAGAGAGGGAGGGTGGGAGAGAGGGGGAGAGAGAGGGAGGGTGGGAGAGAGGGGGAGAGGGGGAGAGAGAGGGAGGGAGGGAGAGAGGGGGAGAGGGGGAGAGAGAGGGAGGGCGGGAGAGAGGGGGAGAGGGGGAGAGAGAGGGAGAGAGGGAGGTTGGGAGAGAGGGGGAGAGAGAGGGAGGGTGGGAGAGAGGGGGAGAGAGAGGGAGGTCGGGAGAGAGGGGGAGAGAGAGGGAGGGTGGGAGAGAGGGGGAGAGAGAGGGAGGGTGGGAGAGAGGGGGAGAGGGAGGGAGGGTGGGAGAGAGGGGGAGAGAGAGGGAGGGTGGGAGAGAGGGGGAGAGAGAGGGAGGGTGGGAGAGAGGGGGAGAGAGAGGGAGGGTGTGAGAGAGGGGGAGAGAGAGGGAGGTCGGGAGAGAGGGGGAGAGAGAGGGAGGGTGGGAGAGAGGGGGAGAGAGAGGGAGGGTGGGAGAGAGGGGGAGAGGGAGGGAGGGTGGGAGAGAGGGGGAGAGAGAGGGAGGGTGGGAGAGAGGGGGAGAGAGAGGGAGGGTGGGAGAGAGGGGGAGAGAGAGGGAGGGTGGGAGAGAGAGGGAGGGTGGGAGAGAGGGGGAGAGGGGGAGAGAGAGGGAGTGTGGGAGAGAGAGGGAGGGTGGGAGAGAGGGGGAGAGGGGGAGAGAGAGGGAGGGTGGGAGAGAGGGGGAGAGGGGGAGAGAGAGGGAGGGTGGGAGAGAGAGGGAGGGTGGGAGAGAGAGGGAGGGTGGGAGAGAGAGGGAGGGTGGGAGAGAGGGGGAGAGGGGGAGAGAGAGGGAGGGTGGGAGAGAGAGGGAGGGTGGGAGAGAGAGGGAGGGTGGGAGAGAGAGGGAGGGTGGGAGAGAGGGGGAGAGGGGGAGAGAGAGGGAGGGTGGGAGAGGGGGAGAGAGAGAGGGAGGGTGGGAGAGAGAGGGAGGGAGGGAGAGAGGGGGAGAGGGGGAGAGAGAGGGAGGGTGGGAGAGAGAGGGAGGGTGGGAGAGAGAGGGAGGGTGGGAGAGAGAGGGAGGGTGGGAGAGAGGGGGAGAGGGGGAGAGAGAGGGAGGGTGGGAGAGAGAGGGAGGGTGGGAGAGAGAGGGAGGGTGGGAGAGAGAGGGAGGGTGGGAGAGAGGGGGAGAGGGGGAGAGAGAGGGAGGGTGGGAGAGGGGGAGAGAGAGAGGGAGGGTGGGAGAGAGGGGGAGAGAGAGGGAGGGTGGGAGAGGGGGAGAGAGAGAGGGAGGGTGGGAGAGAGGGGGAGAGGGGGAGAGAGAGGGAGGGTGGGAGAGAGGGGGAGAGGGGGAGAGAGAGAGGGAGGGTGGGAGAGAGGGGGAGAGGGGGAGAGAGAGGGATGGTCTCACTGATGTCTCCTATCTGACTTCCCCCAGCGCAACAGCTCCAAGGCCCAAGAGGAGGTGGTGAAGTTGATTCAGGAGCTGTGCTGCTTGCTGGAGGACAAGCAGACGACCCTACTGCAGGCCATTGAGGAGTGCAAGCAGCAGAGACTGCAGAGCCTCAGCGCCCAGATCTCGGAGCACCAGGGAATGCTGGAACATTCCGGAATGGTGAGCTACACGCAGGAGGTGCTGAAGGAGACCGACCACCCTTGCTTTGTCCAAGCAGCCAAACAGCTGTATTCCAGGTACGCTGAGTTCCACCCTCCAACTACCATTCCCCTCCCTCTCTCCCCCTCGTGGGGGAGTCTAGAACGAGGCAGGGTGGGGGTGGAGGGGGGGCACAGATTCAGAATGAGGGGTCTCCCATTGCTGACGGAGATGAGGAGGAATTTTTTCTCCCAGAGGGTTGTGAATCTTTGGAATTCTCTACCCCAGAGGGTGGTGAACCTTTGGAATTCTCTACCCCAGAGGGTTGTGAATCTTTGGACTTCTCTACCCCAGAGGGTGGTGAACCTTTGGAATTCTCTACCCCAGAGGGTTGTGAATCTTTGGAATTCTCTACCCCAGAGGGTTGTGAATCTTTGGACTTCTCTACCCCAGAGGGTTGTGAATCTTTGGAATTCTCTACCCCAGAGGGTTGTGAATCTTTGGAATTCTCTACCCCAGAGGGTTGTGAATCTTTGGAATTCTCTACCCCAGAGGGTTGTGAATCTTTGGACTTCTCTACCCCAGAGGGTTGTGAATCTTTGGACTTCTCTACCCCAGAGGGTTGTGAATCTTTGGAATTCTCTACCCCAGAGGGTTGTGAATCTTTGGAATTCTCTACCCCAGAGGGTTGTGAATCTTTGGAATTCTCTACCCCAGAGGGTTGTGAATCTTTGGAATTCTCTACCCCAGAGGGTTGTGAATCTTTGGAATTCTCTACCCCAGAGGGTTGTGAATCTT
Organism: Carcharodon carcharias; assembly: GCF_017639515.1. Classification (NCBI taxonomy): domain Eukaryota; kingdom Metazoa; phylum Chordata; class Chondrichthyes; order Lamniformes; family Lamnidae; genus Carcharodon; species Carcharodon carcharias. The sequence continues at coordinate 768,229 of NW_024470737.1, forward strand.
TGGAATTCTCTACCCCAGAGGGTTGTGAATCTTTGGAATTCTCTACCCCAGAGGGTTGTGAATCTTTGGAATTCTCTACCCCAGAGGGTTGTGGATGCTCCATCGTTGAGCAGGTCCAAGCCTGATGTGGATGGATTTCGGTTACGAAGGTGTAGGCCGGGAGAGAGGAGTTGAGGCAGGAGTTCACCCATGGTCACGTTGAGCAGCACAGCAGGCTCAAGGGGTTGAGTGGCCAGCTGCCTCTCCTATGCCAACCCCAGAGGAGTCCATTCAGTCTGTCGTTTCTGTGCCGGCTCTCCATCTGAGCAACTCACCTAGTGCCCCTCCCCCGCCTTCTCCCCGCAACCCTGCACGTTCTCCCATTGCCGATAACTCTCCAATTCCCTATCAAGATCCTCGATTGAACCCATCTCCCCCCAACACTCTCGGGCAGCGCATTCCAGACCCCAACCACTCGCTGCGTGAAAAAGTTTCTCCTCGTGTCTCCATCGCTCCTTTCACCGATCCCCTTAAATCTGGGTCCCTCAAGTCCCCCCATTGGGAACAGTTTCTCCCCGTCGACTCTGTCCAGACCCCCCGTGATTTTGAACACCTCCATCAAATCTCCTCTCAACCTTCTCTACTCCGAGGTAAACAGCCCCAACTTCTCCCATCTGTCCACGGAACTGAAGTTCCTCATCCCTGGGAACCATTCTCGTGAATCTCTCCTGCACTCTCTCCGGAGTCCTCACATCCTTCCTAAAGTGCGGCACCCAGAAACGGACACGATACTCCAGCTGAGGCCGAGCTCCTGCCTCATACAAATTCAACGTAACCTCCTTGCCCTGGTGCTCTATGCCCCTATTAATGAAGCCCGGGACGCTGTGTTTTTTATTAACCGTTCTCCCAACCTGTCCTGCCGCTTTGAATTTTTTATATTTCAGGATTGTAAAAGCCACGGAATCATTGCAGAACTTTTCCCCAGCGGCAGACCCATCATTCGACCACTTCCAGTTGGACATCACCAGTGAACTGAAGCTTCTCAACAATCTGCAGTTTGCCACAGGTTAGTGCAGAGGCCTAGTGTGGCCTAGCGAGCCTAGGCCTGACCACGAGCCTTGGCTCAAAGCAAGAGATGAATCAAGAGGAGCTCCTTGGGGTTTCCGATGGGGGATCCAGTTCCAAACCCACCTCAGGGCAATGGGGGAGGAGTGGGGGGGGGTGGGTGGGTAGTCGCGCACCCTCACCTCTTGAGTTCAGAGGTCGGGGGTGCGAGTCCCCAGTCCAGAGACTTGAGACACGTAATCCCAGGCAGCGCCAGTACTGAGGGGAGTGCCACACTGCCGGAGGTGCCATCCTTCGGATGAGACACTAAAACAGAGGCCACCGTCTGTCCTGTTACGTGGATACAAAAGGCCCGAAGGCTACAATTGGAAGAACATTATATGGGAAGGGGAGAGTTCTCCCCGGTGTCCTGGGAACCAATATTTATACCTCAACCAACATCACCGACCAAGAGCAGACTCGACTCATTTCAGGGATCACATTCCACACAATATGGCTGCTGCAATTACCCATGTAAAATGTCACGGCACAATATACACACAGTGTAACACCGGAGACATGCCCAGGACAGGTACAGCACGGGGTTAGATACAGAGTAAAGCTCCCTCTACACTGTCCCCATCAAACACTCCCAAGACAGGTACAGCCCGGGGTTAGATACGGAGTAAAGGTCCCTCTACACTGTCCCCATCAAACACTCCCAGGACAGGTACAGCCCGGGGTTAGATACGGAGTAAAGGTCCCTCTACACTGTCCCCATCAAACACTCCCAGGACAGGTACAGCAAGGAGTTAGATACAGAGTAAATCTCCCTCTACACTGTCCCCATCAAACACTCCCAGGACAGGTACAGCACGGGGTTAGATACAGAGTAAAGCTCCGTCTACAGGGTAAGAGAGTGGGTAAGAAGATGGCAGGTGGAGTATAATGTGGGGCAGTGTGAAGTTATTCACTTTGGCCATAAGAATAGAAAACCAGAATATTATTTAACAGGTGTGAAACCTGTAAGTGTTGATGTTCAGAGAGACTCGGGTGAGTTTGTACAAGGAACACAGGAAGTTAGGGTGTGGGTGCAGTAAGCTGTTAGGAAGGTAAATGGTATTTGGGCCTTTATTACAGGGGCTGGGGTACAAGAAGGAAGAAGCCTTGCTCCAGTTGTACAGGGTGTTGGTGAGACCACATCTGGAATACTGTGTGAGGTTTTGGTCTCCACATTTAAGGAAGGATATCCTTGTATTGGAGGTGGTACAGCGAAGGGTCACTAGATTGGTCCCTGGGATGAGGGGGATGTCCTACGACGAGGGGCTGAGTAAATTGGGTTTATATTCTCTGGAGTTTAGAAGAATGAGAGACGATCTGATTGAAACCTACAAGATCCTGAAGGGGTTTGACAGGGTGGGCGCTGAGAGATTGTTTCCACTGGTCGGAGAATCTAAAACACGGGGGTCCAGTCTCAGGATAAGGGGCTGATCATTTAGGACTGAGATGAGGAGAAATGTCTTCACCCAAAGGGTGGTGAATCTTTGGAATTCTCGACCCCAAAGGGTTGTGGATGCTCCATTGTTGAATATATTTACGGCTGGGATAGACAGATCTCTCTGAATCGACGGGTATGGGGAGCGGGTGGGAAAGTGGGGTTCAAGCCCAAGATCAGCCATGATCGTACTGAATGGGGGAGCAGGCTCGATGGGCTGAATGGCCTAATCCTGCCCCTGTTTCTTATGTTCTTACGTCTTATATCTGATGGGGCACCGCACTGTCGGAGGGTTAGTACTGAGGGAGTGCTGCACTGTCGGAAGGTCAGTACTGAGGGAGCGCCGCACTGTCGGAGAGTCAGTACTGAGGGAGTGCCGCACTGTCGGAGGGTCAGTACTGAGAGAGCGCCGCACTGTCGGAGAGTCAGTACTGAGGGAGTGCCGCACTGTCGGAGGGTCAGTACTGAGAGAGTGCCGCACTGTTGGAGGGTCAGTACTGAGAGAGTGCCGCACTGTCAGAGGGTCAGTACGGAGGGAGTGCCGCACTGTCAGAGGGTCCGCGCTAAGGGAGAGCCGCACTGTCAGAGGGTCAGTACTGAGGGAGAGCCGCACTGTCGGAGGGTCAGTACTGAGGGAGTGCAGCACTGCCGGAGGGTCAGTACTGAGGGAGTGCTGCACTGTCAGAGAGTCAGTACTGAGGGAGTGCCGCACTGTCGGAGGGTCACTACTGAGGGCGTGCCACACTGTCGGAGGGTCAGTACTGAGGGAGCGCCGCACTGTTGGAGAGTCAGCGCTAAGGGAGAGCCGCACTGTCAGAGGGTCAGTACTGAGGGAGCGCTGCACTGTCAGAGAGTCAGTACTGGGGGAGAGCCGCACGGTCGGATGGTCAGTACTGAGGGAGTGCCGCACTGTCGGAGGGTCAGTACTGAGGGAGTGCAGCACTGTCAGAGGGTCAGTACTGAGGGAGCGCCGCACTGTCAGATGGTCAATACTAAGGGAGCGCCTCACTGTCGGAGGGTCAGTGCTGAGGGAGTGCCGCACTGTCGGAGGGTCAGTACTGAGGGAGTGCCGCACTGTCAGAGGGTCAGTACTGAGGGAGCGCCGCATTGTCGGAGGGTCAGTACTGAGGGAGCGCCGTACTGTCGGAGGGTCAGTACTGAGGGAGTCCCGCACTGTCGGAGGGTCAGTACTGAGGGAGTGCCGCACTGTCGGAGGGTCAGTACTGAGGGAGTGCCGCACTGTCGGAGGGTCAGTACTGAGGGAGCGCTGCACTGTCGGAGGGTCAGTACTGAGGGAGCGCCGCACTGTCAGAGGGTCAGTACTGAGGGAGCGCCGCACTGTCGGAGGGTCAGTACTGAGGGAGCGCCGCACTGTCGGAGGGTCAGTACTGAGGGAGTGCCGCACTGTCGGAGGGTCAGTACTGAGGGAGCGCCGCACTGTCACAGATGCCGTCAATCCGATGAGACATTAAACCGAGGGGGGCCCCGTCTGCCCTCTGGGGTGGATGTAAAAAATCCCACAGGTGCTATTGGAAGGAGAGTTGGGGGGGTGGGGTTGTGGTGTGTTCTCCCCCATGTCCTAAGGCCTAATATTGATCCCTGAACCAAGATCAACAAAAAAGCCGATGATCTGGGTCATTCTCACCTTGATGTTCTTCAGGTCAGACTGGTATCTTTCACCCTCCAGAAACTGCAGGTCACCCAAAACTCTGCTGTCCCCGTGTCTGATCTCACATCGAGTCCCCGTTCACCCAAGGCAGTGGGCCAGTGGCATTGTTGCTGGACTAGTCATACAGAGCCCCAGGGTAATGCTCTGGGGACCCGGGTTCAATTCGCACCATGGTGGAATTTGAATTCAATAAATATCTGGAAGCCTAGAGATGACCATGATACCATAAAAACCGCATCTGGGTCACGAATCCCCTTTAGGGAGGGAAATCTGCCCTCCTTACCCAGTCTGGCCTACACGTGACTCCACACCCACAGCCACGTGGCCGACTCTTAAACTGCCCCCCCTGAAATGGCCGAGCCAGACCCTCAGTTGTATCAAACTGCTTCAAAGTCTCAAAAAAGGAATGAAACCGGACGGACCACCCGGCATTGACCTGGGCACCAGAAACAACAACGGCAAACTCAGTCCTGTCAACCCTGCAAAGTCCTCCTCACTAACATCAGGGGGCTAGTACCAGAATTGGGAGATCTGTCTCACAGACTAGTCAAGCAACAGCCTGACATAGTCATCCTCACAGAATCATACCTTACAGATAATGTCCCAGACACCAGCATCACCATCCCTGGGTATGTCCTGTCCCACCAGCAGGACAGAGCCAGCAGAGGTGGTGACACAGGGGTATAGAGTCAGGAGGGGGTTGCCCTGGGAGTTCTCAACATCAACTCCGGACCCCATGAAGTCTCATGGCATCAGGTCAAACATGTGCCAGGAAACCTCCTGCTGATGACCACGTACCACCGTCCCTCAGCTGATAAATCCATGCTCCTCCATGTTGAACACCACTTGGAGGAAGCACTGAGGGTGGCAAGGGCACTGAATGTACTCCGGGTGGGTGACTTCAATGTCCATCACCAAGAGAGTCTCGGTAGCACCACTACTGACCGAGCTGGCCGAGTCCTAAAGGACATAGCTGCTAGACTGGGTCTGCAGCAGGTGGTGAGGGAACCAACAAGAGGGAAAAACACACTTAACCTCATCCTCACCAACCTGCCTGTCACAGATACATCTGTCCATGACAGTATCGGTAGGAGTGACCACTGCACAGTCATTGTGGAGACAAAGTCCCACCTTCACACTGAGGATACCCTCCATCGTGTTGTGTGACACTACCACCGTGCTAAATGGGATAGATTTTGAACAGATCTCGCAATTTAAGACTGGGTATCCATGAGGTGCTGTGGGCCATCAGCAGCAGCAGAATTGTACTCGAACACAATCTGTAACCTCATGGCCCAGCATATCCCCCACTCTACCATTACCATCAAACCAGGGGATCAACCCTGGTTCAATGAAGAGAGCAGGAGGGTATGTCAGGAGCAGATCCAGGCATACCTAAAAATGAGGTGTCAACCTGGTGAAGCTATAACACAGGACAACTTGTGTGTCAAACAGCATAAGCAGCAAGTGATAGACAGAGCTAAGCGATCCCACAACCAACAGATCAGATCTAAGCTCTGCAGTCCTGCCACATCCAGTTGTGAATGGTGGTGGACAATTAAACAACTCACTGGAGGAGGAGGCTCCACAAATATCCCCATCCTCAATGATGGAGGAGCCCAGCACATCAGTGTAAAAGATAAGGCTGAAGCATTTACTACAATCTTCAGCCAGTAGTGTCGAGTGGATGATCCATCTCAGCCTCCTCTGGAGGTCCCCAGCATCACAGATACCAGTCTCCAGCCAATTTGATTCACTCCACGTGATATCAAGAAACGGCTGAAGGCACTGGACACTGTAAAGACTATGGGCCCTGACAATATTCCAGCAATAGTACTGAAGACTTGTGCTCCAGAACTTGCTGCACCCCTAGCCAAGCTGTTCCAGTACAGCTACAACACTGACATCTACCCGGCTATGTGGAGAATTGCCCAGGTATGTCCTGTACACAAAACGCAGGACAAATCCAACCCGGCCAATTACCGCCCCATCAGTCTACTCTCCATCATCAGTAAAGTGCTGGAAGGGGTCATCAACAGTGCTATCAAGTGGCACTTGCTTAGCAATAACCTGCTCACTGATGCCCAGTTTGGGTTCTGCCAGGGCCACTCAGCTCCTGACCCCATTACAGCCTTGGTTCAAACATGGACAAAAGAGCTGAACTCCTGAGGTGAGGTGAGAGTGACTGCCCCTGACATCGAGGCAGCATTTGACCGAGTGTGGCATCAAGGAGCCCCAGCAAAACTGGAGTCAATGGGAATCAGGGGGGAAACTCTCCGCTGGTTGGGGTCATACCCAGCACAAAGGAAGATGGTTGTGGTTGTTGGAGGTCAGTCATCTCAGCTCCAGTACATCACTGCAGGAGTTCCTCAGGGTAGTGTCCTCGGCCCAACCATCTTCAGCTGCTTCATCAATGACCTTCCTTCCATCATAAGGTCAGAAGTGGGGATGTTCGCTGATGATTGCACAATGTTCAGCACCAGTCGCAACTCCTCAGATACTGAAGCAGTCCATGTCCAAATGCAGCAAGACCTGGACAATATCCAGGCTCAGGGCTGACAAGTGGCAAGTAAAATTCACACCACACAAATGTCAGGCAATGACCATCTCCAACAAGAGAGAATCCAACCATCGCCCCTTGACATTCAATGGCATTACATCACTGAATCCCCCACTATCAACATCCTGGGGGTTACCATTGACCAGAAACTGAACTGGACCAGCCATATAAATACTGTGGCTACAAGAGCAGGTCAGAGGCTGGGAATCCTGCAGTGAGTAACTCACCTCCTGACTCCCCAAAGCCTGTCCACCATCTACAAGGCACAAGTCAGGAGTGGGATGGGACACTCCCCACTTGCCTGGATGAGTGCAGCTCCCACAACACTCAAGAAGCTCGACACCATCCATGTCAAAGCAGCCCCGCTTGACTGGCACCACATCCACAAACATTCACTCCCTCCACCACCGATGCACAGTAGCAGCAGTGTGTGTACCATCTACAAGATGCACTGCAGCAACTCACCAAGGCTCCTTAGACAGCACCTTCCAAACCCACGACCACTACCATCTAGAAGGACAAGGGCAGCAGGCACATGGGGAACACCACCACCTGGAAGTTCCCCTCCGAGCCCCTCACCATCCTGACTTGGAAATATATCGGCCGTTCCTTCACTGTCGCTGGGTCCAAATCCTGGAACTCCCTCCCTAACAGCACGGTGGGTGTACCTACACCACAGGGACTGCAGCGGCTCAAGAAGCGGCTCACCTTCTCAAGGGGGCAATTCGGGATTGGCAGTAAATCTGAAACAAAAACAAAAATCAGATCTGAAGAAGATCAGACGGACTCGAAGCGTTAACTCTGTCTCTCTCTCTCACAGACAGTCAGACCTGCTGAGCTTTTCCAGCATTTTTGTTTTTGATTCAGATTTCCTGCATCCGCAGGGTTTCGGATTTATATTTTTGGCAATAAATGCTGGGCCCTTTCTCTGTAACCTCCTGCAGCCCCTACACCCCTCCCTATCTCTGTAACCTCCTCCAGCCCCTACACCCCTCCCTATCTCTCTAACCTCCTCCAGCCTCTACACCCCTCGCTATCTCTGTAACCTCCTCCAGCCCTTACACCCCTCCCTATCTCTGTAACCTCCTCCAGCCCCTACACCCCTCCCTATCTCTGTAACCTCCTCCAGACCCTACACCCCTCCATATCTCTGTAACCTCCTCCAGCCCCTACACCCCACCCTATCTCTGTAACCTCCTCCAGCCCCTACACCCCTCCCTATCTCTGTAACCTCCTCCAGCCCCTACACCCCTCCCTATCTCTCTAACCTCCTCCAGCCCCTACACCCCTCCCTATCTCTGTAACCTCCTCCAGCCCCTTCACCCCTCCCTATCTCTGTAACCTCCTCCAGACCCTACACCCCTCCATATCTCTGTAACCTCCTCCAGCCCCTACACCCCTCCCTATCTCTGTAACCTCCTCCAGCCCCTACACCCCTCCGTATCTCTGTAACCTCCTCCAGCCCCTACACCCCTCCCTATCTCTGTAACCTCCTCCAGCCCCTACAACCCTCCGAGATCTCTGCTCTCCTCCAATTCCGGCCTCTTGACCATCCCCTGATTCCCATCGCTCCACCATTGGAGGCCGGGCCTTCAGCTGCCTGGGGGGGGGCCCTGAGCTCTGGAATTCCCTCCCTCAACCTCTCTGTTGCTTTCTCTCTCTCTCTGTCTCCCTCTGTCTGTCTCGCTCTCTCCCCCTTCTTCTCACTCACTCACTCTCTTTCTGTCTGTCTCTCTCTCTCCCTCTCTCCCTCTGTTTCACTCTCTCACCATCTCCCCCTCTCTCTCTCTCTCTGTCTATCTCTCCCCCTCTCTCTCCTTCTCTCTCTTCCCTTAAGATGCTCCTTAAAACCGATCTCTGCGACCGAGCTTTCATTTGCCTGTCCCTAATAACTCCTTGTGTGTCTCAGGGTCAGCTGTTGTTGGGTAGTGCCTCAGAGGGACGTTATACAGCGAAATGCGCTATATAAATGCCAGTTGTTGTTGAATTGATGGGCCTGTTCTTTGTTGCCCAGCGCCCGATGCCCCGGTTATTGACACCCAGCGGACCTACGCCTACGACCAGATCTACCTCTGCTGGCGCCTGCCCAAGGACTCAGCGGCCGCCTGGCACTACGAGGTGGAGTTCCGGCAAGCTGACCACTCGGCCAAGGGCCCTCGGCGCTGGCAACGAATTGAGGAGGTGCGCGGCACTGGCACGGCTGTCGGGCACCTGGACATGGACCGGGTCTACGCCCTGCGGGTGCGCGGCTACAACAAGGCAGGATACGGAGAATACAGCGAGGAGATCTACCTCCGCAGCCCCCCCGCGCCAGGTAAGCCCTGTCCCCCCACCCCTACCCATGCCCGCACCATCAGTGAGGGGTAAAAATGCCTCTCTGGTCGTCATTCCCAGGCACGGTCTGAAGTATAACTGGCATCCATTTTTGGCAGCTCTTAATACTGACCGACAGAATTACATCTCTCGGTCATTTGACCTTCCACCCGCTGTCCACGCCCTGACACTCCCTCTACACTGTCCCCATCAAACACTCCCAGGACAGGTACAGCATGGGGTTAGATACAGAGTAAAGCTCCCTCTACACTGTCCCCATCAAACACTCCCAGGACAGGTACAGCACGGGGTTAGATACAGAGTAAAGCTCCCTCTACACTGTCCCCAACAAACACTCCCAGGACAGGTACAGCACCGGGTTAGATACAGAGTAAAGATCCCTCTACACTGTCCCCATCAAACACTCCCAGGACAGGTACAGCACAGGGTTAGATACAGAGTAAAGCTCCCCCTACACTGTCCCCATCAAACACTCCCAGGACAGGTAGAGGACGGCGTTATATACAGAGTAATGCTCCCTCTACACTGTCCCCATCAAACACTCCCAGGACAGGTACAGCACGGGGATAGATATAGATTAAAACTCCCTCTACACAATCCCCATCAAACACTCCCAGGACAGGTACAGCACGGGGTAAGATACAGAGTAAAGGTCCCTCTATGCAGTCCCGATCAAACACTCCCAGGACAGGTAAAGCACAGGGTTAGATACAGAGTAAAGCTCGCCCTACACTGTGCCCATCAAACGCTCCAAGGACAGGTACAGCACGGGGTTAGATACAGAGAAAAGCTCCTTATTCACTGTCCCCATCAAACACTCCCAGGGCAGGTATACCACGGGGTTAGATATAGAGTAAATCACCTTCAACACTGTCCCCATCAAACGCTCCCAGGACAGGTACAGCACAGGGTTAGATACAGAGTAAAGCTTCTTCTACACTGTCCCCATCAAACAATCCCAGGACAGGTACAGCACGGGGTTAGATACAGATTAAAGTTTCTTCTACTATGTCCACATCAAACACTCCCAGGGCAGGTACAGCACAGGGTTAGATACAGAGTAAAGCTTATTCTACAATATCCCCATCAAACACTCCCAAGACAGGTACAGCACAGGGTTAGATACAGAGTAAAGTTTCGTCTACACTGTCCCCATCAGCCAATCCCAGGACTGGTGCAGCACGGGGTTAGATTCAGAGTAAAGCTTCTTCAACACTGTCCACATCAAACAATCCCAGGACATGGACAGCACGGGGTGAGATACAGAGTCAAGCTCCCTCTACACTGTCCCCATCAAACACTCCCAGGACAGGTACAGCACGGGGTTAGATACAGAGTAAAGCTCCCTCTACACTGTCCCCATCAAACACTCCCAGGACAGGTACAGCACGGGGTTAGATACAGAGTAAAGCTTCTTCTACACTATCCCCACCAAACACTCCCAAGACAGGTAAAGCACACGTTAGATAGAGAGTAGAGCTCCCTCTACACTGACGATATCAAACACTCCCAGGACAGGGACAGCACGGGGTTAGATACAGATTAAAACACCCTCTACATTGTCCCCTTCAAACACTCCCAGACAGGTACAGCACGGGGTTAGATACAGAGTAAAGGTCCTTCTATGCAATCCCGATCAAACACTCCCAGGACAGGTACAGCACAGGGTTAGATACAGAGTAAAGCTCGCACTACACTGTCCCCATCAAACTCTCCCAGCACAGATATAGCATGGATTAGATACAGGGTAAAGCTCTCTCTTCTCCGTCCCCATCAAACAATCACAGGACAGGTACAGCACGGGGTTAGATACAGAGTAAAGCTCCCCCTACATTGTCCCCATCAAACACTCCCAGGACAGGTACAGCACGGGGTTAGATACAGAGTAAAGCTTCTTCTACACTGTCCCCATCAAACACTCCCAGGACAGGTACAGAACAGGGTTACATACAGAGTAAAGCTTCTTCTACACTGTCCCCATCAAACACTCCCAGGACAGGTACAGTATCGGGTTAGATACAGAGTAAAGCTTCCTCTATATTTTCGACATCAAACACTCACAGTGCCAGTACAGCATGGGGTTAGATACAGAGTAAATCTCCCTCTAGAGTGTCCCCATCAAACACTCCCAGGACAGGTACAGCAGGATGTTAGATACAGAGTAAAGCTCCCTCTACACTGTCCCCATCAAACACTCGCAGGACAGGTACAGCACGGGGTTACATACAGAGTAAAGCTCCCTCTACACTGTCCACATCAAACACTCCCAGGACAGGTACAGCACAGGGTTAGATACAGAGTAAAGCTTCTACTACACTGTCCCCATCAAACACCCCCAGGACAGGTGCAGCACGGGGTTAGATACAGAGTAAAGCTTCTTCTACACTGTCCCCATCAAACAATCGCAGGACAGGTACAGCACGGGGTTAGATACAGATTAAAGTTTCTTCTACTATGTCCACATCAAACACTCCCAGGGCAGGTACAGCACGGGGTTAGATACAGAGTAAAGGTAATTCGACAATATCCCCATCAAACACTCCCAGGACAGGTACAGCACGGGGTTAGATACAGAGTAAATCTCTCTCTATACTGTCCCCATCAAACACTCCCAGGACAGGTACAGCACGGGTTTAGATACAGAGTAAAGCTCCCTCTACACTGTCCCCATCAAACACTCCCAGGACAGGTACAGCACAGGGTTAGATACAGAGTAAAGCTTCTCCAACACTATCCCCTTCAAACACTCCCAAGACAGTTAGATAGAGAGTAGAGCTCCCTCTACACTGTCGACATCAAACACTCCCAGGACAGGGACAGCACGGGGTTAGATACAGAGTAAAGCTTCTTCTACACTATCCCCACCAAACACTCCCAAGACAGGTAAAGCACACGTTAGATAGAGAGTAGAGCTCCCTCTACACTGACGATATCAAACACTCCCAGGACAGGGACAGCACGGGGTTAGATACAGATTAAAACACCCTCTACATTGTCCCCATCAAACACTCCCAGACAGGTACAGCACGGGGTTAGATACAGAGTAAAGGTCCTTCTATGCAGTCCCGATCAAACACTCCCAGGACAGGTACAGCACAGGGTTAGATACAGAGTAAAGCTCGCACTACACTGTCCCCATCAAACTCTCCCAGCACAGATATAGCATGGATTAGATACAGGGTAAAGCTCTCTCTTCTCCGTCCCCATCAAACAATCACAGGACAGGTACAGCACGGGGTTAGATACAGAGTAAAGCTCCCTCTACACTGTCCCCATCAAACACTCCCAGGACAGGTACAGCACGGGGTTAGATACAGAGTAAAGCTCCCTCTACACTGTCCCCATCAAACACTCCCAGGACAGGTACAGCACGGGGTTAGATACAGAGTAAAGCTCCCTCTACACTGTCCCCATCAAACACTCCCTGGACAGGTAAAGCACGGGGTTAGATAGAGAGTAAAGCACCCTCTACACTGTCCCCATCAAACACTCCCAGGAAAGATACAGCACGTGGTTAGATACAGAGTAAAGCTCCCTCTACACTGTCCCCATCAAACACTCCCAGGACAGGTGCAGCATGGGGTTACATACAGAGTAAAGCTTCTTCTACACTGTCCACATCAAACACTCCCAGGACAGGTACAGGAAGGCGTTAGATACAGAGTAAAGCTCCCTCTACACTGTCGACATCAAACACTCCCAGGGCAGGTACAGCATGTGGTTAGATACAGAGTAAAGCTTCCTCTATATTTTCGACATCAAACACTCACAGTGCCAGTACAGCATGGGGTTAGATACAGAGTAAATCTCCCTCTAGAGTGTCCCCATCAAACACTTCCAGGACAGATATAGCATGGGGTGAGATACAGAGTAAAGTCCCTTCTACGCTGACCCCATCAAACACTCCCAGGACAGGTACAGCAGGATGTTAGATACAGAGTAAAGCTCCCTCTACACTGTCCCCATCAAACACTCGCAGGACAGGTACACCACGGGGTTAAATACAGAGTAAAGCTCCCTCTACACTGTCCACATCAAACACTCCCAGGACAGGTACAGCACAGGGTTAGATACAGAGTAAAGCTTCTACTACACTGTCCCCATCAAACACTCCCAGGACAGGTGCAGCACGGGGTTAGATACAGAGTAAAGCCCCCTCTACACTGTCCCCATCAAACACTCCCAGGACAGGTACAGCACGGGGTTAGATACAGATTAAAGTTTCTTCTACTATGTCCACATCAAACACTCCCAGGGCAGGTACAGCACAGGGTTAGATACAGAGTAAAGGTAATTCTACAATATCCCCATCAAACACTCCCAAGACAGGTACAGCACGGGGTTAGATACAGAGTAAAGCTCCCTCTACACTGTCCCCATCAAACACTCCCAGGACAGGTACAGCACGGGGTTAGATACAGAGTAAAGCTTCTTCTACACTATCCCCACCAAACACTCCCAAGACAGGTAAAGCACACGTTAGATAGAGAGTAGAGCTCCCTCTACACTGACGATATCAAACACTCCCAGGACAGGGACAGCACGGGGTTAGATACAGATTAAAACACCCTCTACATTGTCCCCATCAAACACTCCCAGACAGGTACAGCACGGGGTTAGATACAGAGTAAAGGTCCTTCTATGCAGTCCCGATCAAACACTCCCAGGACAGGTACAGCACAGGGTTAGATACAGAGTAAAGCTCGCACTACACTGTCCCCATCAAACTCTCCCAGCACAGATATAGCATGGATTAGATACAGGGTAAAGCTCTCTCTTCTCCGTCCCCATCAAACAATCACAGGACAGGTACAGCACGGGGTTAGATACAGAGTAAAGCTCCCTCTACACTGTCCCCATCAAACACTCCCTGGACAGGTAAAGCACGGGGTTAGATAGAGAGTAAAGCACCCTCTACACTGTCCCCATCAAACACTCCCAGGAAAGATACAGCACGTGGTTAGATACAGAGTAAAGCTCCCTCTACACTGTCCCCATCAAACACTCCCAGGACAGGTACAGCACGGGGTTAGATACAGAGTAAAGCTCCCTCTACACTGTCCCCATCAAACACTCCCAGCACAGGTGCAGCATGGGGTTACATACAGAGTAAAGCTTCTTCTACACTGTCCACATCAAACACTCCCAGGACAGGTAAAGCACGGCGTTAGATACAGAGTAAAGCTCCCTCTACACTGTCGACATCAAACACTCCCAGGGCAGGTACAGCATGTGGTTAGATACAGAGTAAAGCTTCCTCTATATTTTCGACATCAAACACTCACAGTGCCAGTACAGCATGGGGTTAGATACAGAGTAAATCTCCCTCTAGAGTGTCCCCATCAAACACTTCCAGGACAGATATAGCATGGGGTGAGATACAGAGTAAAGTCCCTTCTACGCTGACCCCATCAAACACTCCCAGGACAGGTACAGCAGGATGTTAGATACAGAGTAAAGCCCCCTCTACACTGTCCCCATCAAACACTCCCAGGACAGGTACAGCACGGGGTTAGGTACAGAGTAAAGCTCCCTCTACACTGTCCCCATCAAACACTCGCAGGACAGGTACAGCACGGGGTTAGATACAGAGTAAAGCTCCCTCTACACTGTCCCCATCAAACACTCCCAGGACAGGTACACCACGGGGTTAAATACAGAGTAAAGCTCCCTCTACACTGTCCACATCAAACACTCCCAGGACAGGTACAACACGGGGTTCGATACAGAGTAAAGCTCCCTCTACACTGTCCACATCAAACACTCCCAGGACAGGTACAGCACGTGGTTAGATACAGAGTACAGCTCCCACTTCACTGTCCCCATCAAACACTCCCAGGACAGGTACAGCACGGGGTTAGATACAGAGTAAAGCTCCCTCTACACTGTCCCTATCAAACACTCCCAGGACAGGTGCAGCACGGGGTTAGATACAGAGTAAAGCTCCCTCTACACTGTCCCCATCAAACACTCCCAGGACAGGTACAGCACGGGGTTAGATACAGAGTAAAGCTTCTACTACACTGTCCCCATCAAACACTCCCAGGACAGGTACAGCACGGGGTTAGATACAGATTAAAGTTTCTTCTACTATGTCCACATCAAACACTCCCAGGGCAGGTACAGCACAGGGTTAGATACAGAGTAAAGGTAATTCTACAATATCCCCATCAAACACTCCCAAGACAGGTACAGCACGGGGTTAGATACAGAGTAAATCTCTCTCTACACTGTCCACATCAAACACTCCCAGGACAGGTACAGCATGGGGTTAGATACAGAGTAAAGCTCCCCCTGCACTGCCCCCATCACACACTCCCAGGAAAGGTACAGCACAGGGTTAGATACAGAGTAAAGCTCCCTCTACACTGTCCCCATCAAACACTCCCAGGACAGGTACAGCTCGGGGTTAGGTACAGAGTAAAGCCCCCTCTACACTGTCCCCATCAAACACTCCCAGGACAGGTACAGCACGGGGTTAGATACAGAGTAAATCTCCCTCTACACTGTCCCCATCAAACACTCCCAGGACAGGTACAGCACAGGGTTAGATACAGAGTAAAGCTTCTCCAACACTATCCCCTTCAAACACTCCCAAGACAGTTAGATAGAGAGTAGAGCTCCCTCTACACTGTCGACATCAAACACTCCCAGGACAGGGACAGCACGGGGATAGATATAGATTAAAACTCCCTCTACACAATCCCCATCAAATACTCCCAGGACAGGTACAGCACGGGGTTAGATACAGAGTAAAGGTCCCTCTATGCAGTCCCGATCAAACACTCCCAGGACAGGTAAAGCACAGGGTTAGATACAGAGTAAAGCTCGCCCTACACTGTGCCCATCAAACACTCCCAGGACAGGTACAGCACGGGGTTAGATACAGAGTAAAGCTCCTTCTACACTGTGCCCATCAAACGCTCCAAGGACAGGTACAGCACGGGGTTAGATATAGAGTAAATCACCTTCAACACTGTCCCCATCAAACGCTCCCAGGACAGGTACAGCATGGGGATAGATACAGAGGAAAGCTCCCTCTACACTGTCAACATCAGACACTCCCAGGACAGGTATAGCACGGGGTTAGACACAGAGTAAAGCTTCCTCTATATTTTCGACATCAAACACTCACAGTGCCAGTACAGCATGGGGTTTTGCTACAGAGTAAATCTCCGTCTAGAGTGTCCCCATCAAACACTTCCAGGACAGATATAGCATGGGGTGAGATACAGAGTAAAGTTCTTTCTACGCTGACCCCATCAAACACTCCCAGGACAGGTACAGCACAGGGTTAAATACAGAGTAAATCTCCCTCTACACTGTCCCCATCAAACACTCCCAGAACAGATAAAGCACGGGGTTAGATACAGAGTAAAGCTCCCTCTACGCCGTCGCCATCAAACACTCCCAGAACAGGTACAGCACGGGGTTGGATACAGAGTAAAGCCCCCTCTACACTGTACCCATCAAACACTCCCTGGCCAGGTACATCACGGGGTTAGATACAGAGTAAAGCTCCCTCTACACTGTCCACATCAAACACTCCCAGGGCAGGTACAGCATGTGGTTAGATACAGAGGAAAGCTCCTTCTACACTGTCCCCAATAAACGCTCCCAGGACAGGTACAGCATCGGGTTAGATACAGAGTAAAGCTTCCTCTATATTTTCGACATCAAACACTCACAGTGCCAGTACAGCATGGGGTTAGATACAGAGTAAATCTCCCTCTAGAGTGTCCCCATCAAACACTTCCAGGACAGATATAGCATGGGGTGAGATACAGAGTAAAGTCCCTTCTACGCTGACCCCATCAAACACTCCCAGGACAGGTACAGCAGGATGTTAGATACAGAGTAAAGCTCCCTCTACACTGTCCACATCAAACACTCCCAGGACAGGTACAACACGGGGTTCGATACAGAGTAAATCTCCCTCTACACTGTCCCCATCAAACACTCCCAGGACAGGTACAGCACAGGGTTAGATACAGAGTAAAGCTTCTACTACACTGTCCCCATCAAACACTCCCAGGACAGGTGCAGCACGGGGTTAGATACAGAGTAAAGCTTCTTCTACACTGTCCCCATCAAACAATCGCAGGACAGGTACAGCACGGGGTTAGATACAGATTAAAGTTTCTTCTACTATGTCCACATCAAACACTCCCAGGGCAGGTACAGCACAGGGTTAGATACAGAGTAAAGGTAATTCTACAATATCCCCATCAAACACTCCCAAGACAGGTACAGCACGGGGTTAGATACAGAGTAAATCTCTCTCTACACTGTCCCCATCAAACACTCCCAGGACAGGTACAGCACGGGGTTAGATACAGAGTAAAGCTTCGTCTACACTGTCCCAATCAAACACTCCCAGGAAAGGTACAGCACAGGGTTAGATACAGAGTAAAGCTCCCGCTACACTGTCCCCATCAAACACTCCCAGGACAGGTACAGCATGGGGTTAGATACAGAGTCAAGCTCCCTCTACACTGTCCCCATCAAACACTCCCAGGACAGGTACAGCTCGGGGTTAGGTACAGAGTAAAGCCCCCTCTACACTGTCCCCATCAAACACTCCCAGGACAGGTACAGCACGGGGTTAGATACAGAGTAAAGCTCCCTCTACACTGTCCCCATCAAACACTCCCAGGACAGGTACAGCACGGGGTTAGATACAGAGTAAATCTCCCTCTACACTGTCCCCATCAAACACTCCCAGGACAGGTACAGCACAGGGTTAGATAAAGTGTAAATCTCCCTCTACACTGTCCCCATCAAACACTCCCAGGGCAGGTACAGCACAGGGTTAGATACAGAGTAAAGCTTCTCCAACACTATCCCCTTCAAACACTCCCAAGACAGATAGAGAGTAGAGCTCCCTCTACACTGTCGACATCAAACACTCCCAGGACAGGGACAGCACGGGGATAGATATAGATTAAAACTCCCTCTACACAATCCCCATCAAATACTCCCAGGACAGGTACAGCACGGGGTAAGATACAGAGTAAAGGTCCCTCTATGCAGTCCCGATCAAACACTCCCAGGACAGGTAAAGCACAGGGTTAGATACAGAGTAAAGGTAATTCTACAATATCCCCATCAAACACTCCCAAGACAGGTACAGCACGGGGTTAGATACAGAGTAAATCTCTCTCTACACTGTCCCCATCAAACACTCCCAGGACAGGTACAGCTCGGGGTTAGGTACAGAGTAAAGCCCCCTCTACACTGTCCCCATCAAACACTCCCAGGACAGGTACAGCACGGGGTTAGATACAGAGTAAAGCTCCCTCTACACTGTCCCCATCAAACACTCCCAGGACAGGTACAGCACGGGGTTAGATACAGAGTAAATCTCCCTCTACACTGTCCCCATCAAACACTCCCAGGACAGGTACAGCACAGGGTTAGATAAAGTGTAAATCTCCCTCTACACTGTCCCCATCAAACACTCCCAGGGCAGGTACAGCACAGGGTTAGATACAGAGTAAAGCTTCTCCAACACTATCCCCTTCAAACACTCCCAGGACAGGGACAGCACGGGGATAGATATAGATTAAAACTCCCTCTACACAATCCCCATCAAACACTCCCAGAACAGATAAAGCATGGGGTGAGATACAGAGTAAAGTTCTTTCTACGCTGACCCCATCAAACACTCCCAGGGCAGGTACAGGACGAGTTACATACAGAGCAAATCTCCCTCTACACTGGCCCCATCAAACACTCCCAGGACAGTTACAGCACAGTGTTAGATATAGAGTAAAGCTCCCTCTACACTGTCCCCATCAAACAATCCCAGGGCAGATACAGCCCAGGGTTAGATACAGAGTAAATGTCCCTCTACACTGTCCCTATCAGACAATCCCAGGACAGGTACAGCACGGGGTTAGATAAAGAGTAAAGCTCCCTCTACACTGTCCCCTTCAAACACTCCCAGGACAGGTACAGCACGGGATTAGATACAGAGTAAAGCTCCCTCTACACTGTCCCCATCAAAACACTCCCAGGGCAGGTAGAGCCCAGGGTTAGATACAGAGTAAAGCTCCCTCTACACTGTCCCCATGAAACACTCCCAGAACAGGTACAGCACAGGGTTAGATACAGATTAAATCTCCCTCTACACTGTCCCATCAAACTCTCCGAGCACAGATATAGCACTGGCTTAGATAAGGGGAAAACCCGCTCTTCTCCGTCCCCATCAAACAATCCCAGGACAGGTACAACACGGGGTTAAATACAGAGTAAAGCTCCCTCTACACCGTCCCCATCAAACACTCCCAGGACAGGTACAGCACGGGGTTTGATACAGAGTAATGCTCCCTCTACACCGTCCCCATCAAACACTCCCTGGACAGGTACAGCACTGGGTTAGATAAAGAGTAAATCTTCCTCTACACTGTCCCCATCAAAGTCTCCCAGGACAGGTACAGCACGGGGTTAGATACAGTGTAAAGCTCACTCTACACTGTCCCCATCAAACACTCCCAGGACAGGTACAGCACGGGGTTAGGTACAGAGTAAAGCCCCCTCTACACTGTCCCCATCAAACACTCCCAGGACAGGTACAGCACGGGGTTAGATACAGTGTAAAGCTCACTCTACACTGTCCCCATCAAACACTCCCAGGACAGGTACAGCACGGGGTTAGGTACAGAGTAAAGCCCCCTCTACACTGTCCCCTTCAAACACTCCCTGGACAGGTACAGCACTGGGTTAGATACAGAGTAATGCTCCCTCTACACAGTATCCATCAAACACTCCCAGGACAGGTACAGCACAGGGTAAGATACAGAGTAAAGCTCCCTCTACACTGTCCCCATCAAACACTCCCAAGATAGGTAAAGCACGGCGTTAGATACAGAGTAAAGCTCCCTCTATGCTCTCCCAATCAAACACTCCCAGGACAGGTAAAGCACGGCGTTAGATACAGAGTAAATGTCCCTCTACACTGTCCCCATCAAACAGTCCCAGGACATGTACAGCACGGCGTTAGATACAGAGTAAAGCTCCCTCTACACTGTCCCCATCAAACAGTCCCAGGGCAGGTACAGCCCAGGGTTAGATACAGAGAAAATGTCCCTCTACACTGTCCCTATCAGACACTCCCAGGACAGGTACAGCACGGGGTTAGATACAGAGTAAATCTCCCTCTACACTGTCCCCATCAAACACTCCCAGGACAGGTACAGCCCAGGGTTAGATACAGAGTAAATGTCCCTCTACACTGTCCCCATCAAACACACCCAGGACATGTGCAGCACTGGGTTAGACACAGAGTAAAGCTCCCTCTACACTTTCCCCATCAAACAATCCCAGGGCAGGTACAGCCCAGGGTTAGATACAGAGTAAATGGCCCTCTACACTGTCCCCATCAAACACTCCCAGAACAGGTACAGCACAGGGTTAGATACATATTAAATCTCCCTCTACACTGTCCCCATCAAATTCTCCCAGCACAGATATAGCATGGACTTAGATACAGGGCAAAGCTCGCTCTTCTCCGTCCCCATCAAACAATCCCAGGACAAGTACAGCCCGGGGTGCAATACAGAGTTATGTTCCCTCTACACTGTCCCCATCAAACACTCCCAGGACAGGTACAGCACGGGGTTTGATACGGAGTAAAGCATCCTCTACACCGTCCCCATCAAACACTCCCTGGACAGGTACAGCACTGGGTTAGATAAAGAGTAAATCTTCCTCTACACTGTCCCCATCAAACACTCCGAGGACAGGTACAGCACGGAGTTAGATACAGAGTAAGGCTCCCTCTACACAGTCCCCATCAAACACTTCCAGGACAGGTACAGCACGGGATTAGATACAGAGTAAAGCTCCCTCTACACTGTCCACATCAAACACACCCAGGACAGGTACAGCACGATATTAGATACAGAGTAAAGCTCCCTCTACACTGTCCCTATCAGACACTCCCAGGACAGGTACAGCCCAGGGTTAGATACAGAGTAAATGTCCCTCTACACTGTCCCCATCAAACACTCCCAGGACATGTACAGCACGGGGTTAGCTACAGAGTAAAGATCCCTCTACACTGTCCCCATCAAACACTCCCAGGACAGGTACAGCACGGGGTTAGATGCAGAGTAAATCTCCCTCTAGACTTTCCCCATCAAACACGCCCAGAACAGGTACAGCACAGGGTTAGATGCAGATTAAATCTACCTCTACAATGTCCCCATCAAAGTCCCCCAGCACAGATATAGCACGGACTTTGATACAGGGTAAAGCTCGCAATTCTCCGTCCCCATCAAACAATCCCAGGACAGGTACAGCATGGGGTGCAATACAGAGTAAAGTTCCCTCTACACTGTCCCCATCAAACACTCCCAGGACAGGTAAAACACGGGTTTTGATACGGAGTAAAGCTCCCTCTACACCGTCCCCATCAAACACTCCCTGGACAGGTACAGCACTTGGTTAGATAAAGAGTAAGTGTTCCTCTACACTGTCCCCATCAAAGACTCCGAGGACAGGTACAGCACGGTGTTAGATACAGAGTAAAGCTCCCTCTACACTGTCCCAATCAAACACCCCCAGGACAGGTACACCACGCGGTTAGATACAGAGTAAAGCTCCCTCTACACTGTCCCCATCAATCACTCCCAGGACAGGTACAGGATGGCGTTATATACAGAGTAATGCTCCCTCTACACTGTCCCCATCAAACAATCCCAGGACAGGTACAGCACGGGGTTAGATACAGAGTAAAGCTGCCTCTACACTGTCCCTATCAAACACTCCCAGGCAGGTACAGCCGAGGGTTAGATACAGAGTAAATGTCCCTCTATACTGTCCCCATCAAACTCTCCCAGCACAGATATAGCACATACTTAGATACAGGGTAAAGGTCGCTCTACACTGTCCCCATCAAACACTCCCAGGGCAGGTACAACTCGGGGTTAGATACAAAGTGAAGCTCTCTCTACACTGTCCCCATCAAACACTCCCAGCACAGATATGGCACGGACTTAGATACAGGGTAAAGCTCGCTCTTCTCCGTCCCCATCAAACACTCCCAGGACAGGTACAGCACGGGATTAGATACAGTGTAAAGCTCCCTCTACACTGTCCCCATCAAACACTCCGAGGACAGGTACAGCACGGGGTTAGATACAGAGTAAAGCTCCCTCTACACTGTCCCCAACAAACACTCCCAGGACAGGTAAAGCACGGTGTTAGATACCGAGTAAAGCTCCCTCTACACTCTCCCCATCAAACACTCCCAGGGCAGGTTCAGCCCAGGGTTAGATACAGAGTTAATGTCCCTCTACAGTGTCCCCATCAAACAATCCCAGAACAGGTAAAGCACAGGGTTAGATACAGATTAAACCTCCCTCTACAATGTCCCCATCAAACTCTCCCAGCACAGATATAGCACGGACTTAGATACAGGGTAAAGCTCGCTCTTTTCCGTCCCCATCAAACACTCCCAGGACAGGTACAGCACGCGTTGCAATACAGAGTAAAGCTCCCTCTACGCTGTCCCCATCAAACACTCCCAGGACAGGTACAGCACAGGGTTAGATACAGAGTAAAGCTCCCTCTACACTGTCCCCATCAAACAGTCCCAGGACAGGTCCAGGGCGGCGTTAGATACAGATTAATGCTCCCTCTACACTGTCCCAATCAAACACTCCTTGGACAGGTACAGCGCGGGGTTAGATACAGAGTAAAGTTCCCTCTAAACTGTCCCCATCAAACGCTCCCAGGGCAGGTAAAGCGCAGGGTTAGATACAGAGTAAATGTCCCTCTTCACTGTCCCCATCAAACACTCCCAGAACAGAAATAGCACGGACTTATATACAGTGTAAAGCTAGCTCTTCTACGTCCCCATCAAACACTCCCAGGGCAGGTACATCACGGGGTTAGATACAGAGTTAAGCTCCCTCTACATTGTCCCCATCAAAAACTCCCAGGACACGTACAGCACGGGGTAAGATACAGAGTAAAGTTCCCTCTAAACTGTCCCCATCAAACGCTCCCAGGGCAGGTAAAGCGCAGGGTTAGATACAGAGTAAATGTCCCTCTTCACTGTCCCCATCAAACACTCCCAGAACAGAAATAGCACGGACTTATATACAGTGTAAAGCTAGCTCTTCTACGTCCCCATCAAACACTCCCAGGACAGGTACAGCATGGGGTGAAATACAGAGTAAATCTCCCTCTACACTGTCCCCAGCAAACACTCCCAGGACAGGTACAGCACGGGGTTAGATACAGAGTAAAGCTCCCTCTACGCTGTCCCCATCAAACTCTCCCAGGACAGGTACAGCACGGGGTTAGATACAGAGAAAAGCTCCCTCTACACTGTCCCCATCAAACACTCCCAGGACAGGTACAGCACGGGGTTAGATACAGATTAAAGCTCCCTCTACACTGTCCCCATCAAACACTCCCAGGACAGGTACAACTTGGGGTTAGATACAAAGTGAAGCTCTCTCTACACTGTCCCCATCAAACACTCCCAGCACAGATATGGCACGGACTTAGAAACAGGGTAAAGCTCGCTCTTCTCCGTCCCCATCAAACACTCCCAGGGCAGGTTCAGCCCAGGGTTAGATACAGAGTTAATGTCCCTCTACAGTGTCCCCATCAAACACTCCCAGAACAGGTAAAGCACAGGGTTAGATACAGATTAAATCTCCCTCTACAATGTCCCCATCAAACTCTCCCAGCACAGATATAGCACGGTCTTAGATACAGGGTAAAGCTCGCTCTTTTCCGTCCCCATCAAACACTCCCAAGGCCGGTACAACTCGGGGTTAGATACAAAGTGAAGCTCTCTCTACACTGTCCCCATCAAACACTCCCTGGACAGGTACAGCACAGGGTTAGATACAGAGTAAAGATCCCTCTACACTGTCCCCATCAAACACTCCCAGGACAGATACAGCACGGGGTTAGATACAGAGTAAATCTCCCTCTACACTGTCCCCATCAAACACTCCCAGGACAGGTACAGCCCAGGGTTAGATACAGAGTAAATGTCCCTCTACACTGTCCCCATCAAACACACCCAGGACATGTGCAGCACTGGGTTAGACACAGAGTAAAGCTCCCTCTACACTTTCCCCATCAAACAATCCCAGGGCAGGTACAGCCCAGGGTTAGATACAGAGTAAATGTCCCTCTACACTGTCCCCATCAAACACTCCCAGAACAGGTACAGCACAGGGTTAGATACATATTAAATCTCCCTCTACACTGTCCCCATCAAATTCTCCCAGCACAGATATAGCATGGACTTAGATACAGGGCAAAGCTCGCTCTTCTCCGTCCCCATCAAACAATCCCAGGACAAGTACAGCCCGGGGTGCAATACAGAGTTATGTTCCCTCTACACTGTCCCCATCAAACACTCCCAGGACAGGTACAGCACGGGGTTTGATACGGAGTAAAGCATCCTCTACACCGTCCCCATCAAACACTCCCTGGACAGGTACAGCACTGGGTTAGATAAAGAGTAAATCTTCCTCTACACTGTCCCCATCAAACACTCCGAGGACAGGTACAGCACGGAGTTAGATACAGAGTAAGGCTCCCTCTACACAGTCCCCATCAAACACTTCCAGGACAGGTACAGCACGGGATTAGATACAGAGTAAAGCTCCCTCTACACTGTCCACATCAAACACACCCAGGACAGGTACAGCACGATATTAGATACAGAGTAAAGCTCCCTCTACACTGTCCCTATCAGACACTCCCAGGACAGGTACAGCACAGGGTTAGATACAGAGTAAAGCTCCCTCTACACTGTCCCCATCAAACACTCCCAGGGCAGGTACAGCCCAGGGTTAGATACAGAGTAAATGTCCCTCTACACTGTCCCCATCAAACACTCCCAGGACATGTACAGCACGGGGTTAGCTACAGAGTAAAGATCCCTCTACACTGTCCCCATCAAACACTCCCAGGACAGGTACAGCACGGGGTTAGATGCAGAGTAAATCTCCCTCTAGACTTTCCCCATCAAACACGCCCAGAACAGGTACAGCACAGGGTTAGATGCAGATTAAATCTACCTCTACAATGTCCCCATCAAAGTCCCCCAGCACAGATATAGCACGGACTTTGATACAGGGTAAAGCTCGCAATTCTCCGTCCCCATCAAACAATCCCAGGACAGGTACAGCACTGGGGTGCAATACAGAGTAAAGTTCCCTCTACACTGTCCCCATCAAACACTCCCAGGACAGGTAAAACACGGGTTTTGATACGGAGTAAAGCTCCCTCTACACCGTCCCCATCAAACACTCCCTGGACAGGTACAGCACTTGGTTAGATAAAGAGTAAGTGTTCCTCTACACTGTCCCCATCAAAGACTCCGAGGACAGGTACAGCACGGTGTTAGATACAGAGTAAAGCTCCCTCTACACTGTCCCAATCAAACACCCCCAGGACAGGTACACCACGCGGTTAGATACAGAGTAAAGCTCCCTCTACACTGTCCCCATCAAACTCTCCCAGGACAGGTACAGGATGGCGTTATATACAGAGTAATGCTCCCTCTACACTGTCCCCATCAATCACTCCCAGGACAGGTACAGGATGGCGTTATATACAGAGTAATGCTCCCTCTACACTGTCCCCATCAAACAATCCCAGGACAGGTACAGCACGGGGTTAGATACAGAGTAAAGCTGCCTCTACACTGTCCCTATCAAACACTCCCAGGCAGGTACAGCCGAGGGTTAGATACAGAGTAAATGTCCCTCTATACTGTCCCCATCAAACTCTCCCAGCACAGATATAGCACATACTTAGATACAGGGTAAAGGTCGCTCTACACTGTCCCCATCAAACACTCCCAGGGCAGGTACAACTCGGGGTTAGATACAAAGTGAAGCTCTCTCTACACTGTCCCCATCAAACACTCCCAGCACAGATATGGCACGGACTTAGATACAGGGTAAAGCTCGCTCTTCTCCGTCCCCATCAAACACTCCCAGGACAGGTACAGCACGGGATTAGATACAGTGTAAAGCTCCCTCTACACTGTCCCCATCAAACACTCCGAGGACAGGTACAGCACAGGGTTAGATACAGAGTAAAGCTCCCTCTACACTGTCCACATCAAAGACTCCCAGGAAAGGTACAGCATGGCATTAGATACAGAGCAAAGCGCCCTCTACACTGTCCCCATCAAACACTCCCAGGACAGGTCCAGGACGGCGTTAGATACAGAGTAATGCTCCCTCTACACTGTCCCCATCAAACACTCCCAGAACAGGTACAGCACGGGGTTAGATACAGAGTAAATCTCCCTCTACACTGTCCCCATCAAACACTCCAAGAACAGGTACAGCACGGGGTTAGATACGGAGTAAATCTCCCTCTACACTCTCCCCATCAAACACTCGCAGCACAGAAATAGCAGGGACTTAGATACAGGGTAAAGCTCGCTCTTCTACGTCCCCATCAAACACTCCCAGGACAGGTACAGCATGGGGTGAAATACAGAGTAAAGCTCCCTCTACACTATCCCCATCAAACACTCCCAGGACAGGTACAGCATGGGGTGAAATACAGAGTAAAGCTCCCTCTACACTGTCCCAATCAAACACTCCTTGGACAGGTACAGCACGGGGTTAGATACAGAGTAAATCTCCCTCTACACTGTCCCCATCAAACACTCCCAGGACATGTACAGCACGGGATTAGATACAGAGTAATGCTCCCTCTACACTGTCCCCATCAAACACTCCCAGGGCAGGTACAGCCCAGGGTTAGATACAGAGTAAATGTCCCTCTACACTGTCCCCAACAAACACTCCCAGGACAGGTACAGCCCAGGGTTAGATACAGAGTAAATGTCCCTCTACACTGTCCCCAACAAACACTCCCAGGACAGGTACAGCGCGGGGTTAGATACAGAGTAAAGCTCCCTCTAAACTGTCCCCATCAAACGCTCCCAGAACAGGTACTGCACAGGGTTAGATACAGATTAAATCTCCCTCTACACTCTCCCTATCAAACACTCCCAGCACAGAAATAGCACGGACTTCGATACAGGGTAAAGCTAGCTCTTCTACGTCCCCATCAAACACTCCCAGGACAGGTACAGCATGGGGTGAAATACAGAGTAAAGCTCCCTCTTCACTGTCCCCATCAAACACTCCCAGGGCAGGTACATCACAGGGTTAGATACAGATGAAAGACCCCTCTACACTGTCCCCATCAAACACTCCCAGGACAGGTACAGCACTGGGTTAGATACAAAGTAAAGCTCGGCCTGCACTGTTCCCATCAAACACTCCCAGGACAGGTACAGGACGGCGTTAGATACAGAGTAAAGCTCACTCTACACTGTCCCGATCAAACACTCCCAGGTCAGGTGCAGGACGGAGTTAGATACAGATTATAGCTCCCTCTACACTCTCCCCATCAAACACTCCCAGCACAGAAATAGCACGGACTTAGATACAGGGTAAAGCTCGCTCTTCTACGTCCCCATCAAACACTCCCAGGACCGGTACAGCATGGGGTGAAATACAGAGTAAAGCTCCCTCTACACTGTCCCCATTAAACACTCCCAGGGCAGGTACAGCCCAGGGTTAGATACGGAGTAAATCTCCCTCTACACTCTCCCCATCAAACACTCGCAGGACAGGTACAGCACGGGGTTAGATACAGAGTAAATCTCCCTCTACACTGTCCCCATCAAACACTCCCAGGACAGGTACAGCACGGGGTAAGATACAGAGTAAAGCTCCCTCTACACTGTCCCCATCAAACACTCCCAGGACAGGTACAGCACGGGATTAGATACAGAGTAATGCTCCCTCTACACTGTCCCCATCAAACACTCCCAGGACAGGTACAGCACGGGGTTAGATTTAGAGTAAAGCTCCCTCTACACTGTCCCCATCAATCACTCCCAGGACAGTTACAGGATGGCGTTAGATACAGAGTAATGATCCCTCTACACAGTCCCCATCAAACAATCCCAGGACAGGTACAGCACGGGGTTATTTACAGAGTAAAGGTCCCTCTACACTGTCGCCATCAAACACTCCCAGGACAGGTACAGCACGGGGTTAGATACGGAGTAAAGCTCCCTCTACACTGTCGCCATCAAACACTCCCAGGACAGGTACAGCACAGGATTACATACAGAGTAAATCTCCCTCTAAACTATCCCCATCTAACACTCCCAGGACAGGTAAAGCATGGGATTAAATACAGAATAAATCTCCCTCTACACTGTCCCCATCAAACACTCCCAGGACAGTTACAGCACGGGGTTAGATACAGAGTAAAGCTTCCTCTACAATGTCCCATCAAACACTCCCAGGACAGGTACAGCACGGGGTTAGATGCAGAGTAAAGCTCCCTCTACAATCTCCCCATCAAACACTCCCAGGACAGGTACAGCACGGGGTTAGATACAGAGTAATGCTCCCTCTACGCTGTCCCCAACAAACACTCCCAGGACAGGGACAGCACGGGGTTAGATACAGAGTAAAGCTCCCTCTACACTGTCCCGATCAAACACTCCCAGGACAGTTGCAGGACGGCGTTAGATAAAGAGTAAAGCTCCCTCTACACTGTCTCCATCAAACACTCCCAGGACAGGTACAGCACGTGGTTAGATACAGAGTAAATCTCCCTCTACACTGTCCCGATCAAACACTCCCAGGCCAGGTACAGGAAGGAGTTAGATACAGAGTATAGACCCCTCTACACTGTCCCCATCAAACACTCCCAGGACAGTTGCAGGACAGCGTTAGATCCAGAGTAAAGCTCCCTCTACACTGTCCGCATCAAACACTCCCAGGACAGGTACAGCACGGGGTTAAATACTGATTAAATGTCCCTCTACACTCTCCCCATCAAACACTCCCAGGACAGGTACAGCACGGGGTTAGATACAGAGTAAATCTCCCTCTACACTGTCCCCATCAAACACTCCCAGGACAGGTACACCACGGGGTTAGATACAGAGTAAAGCTCCCTCTACACTGTCCCCATCAAACACTCCCAGGACAGGTACAGCACGGGGTTAGATACAGAGTAATGCTACCTCTACTCCACCCGCATCAAACACTCCCAGGACAGGTACAGCACGGGATTAATAAAGAGTAAATCTCCCTCTACACTGTCCCCATCAAACACTCCCAGGACAGGTACAGCACGGGGTTAGATACAGAGTAAAGCTCCCTCTACACTGTCCCCATCAACCACTCCCAGGACAGGTCCAGCACGGGGTTAGATACAGAGTAAAGCTCCCTCTTCACTGTCCCCATCAAACACTCCCAGGGCAGGTACATCACAGGGTAGGATACAGATGAAAGACCCCTCTACACTGTCCCCATCAAACACTCCCTGGACAGGTACAGCACAGGGATAGATACAGAGTAAAGCTCGGCCTGCACTGTTCCCATCAAACACTCCCAGGACAGGTACAACATGGCATTAGATACAGAGTAAAGCGCCCTCTACACTGTCTCCATCAAACACTCCCAGGACAGGTACAGGACGGCGTTAGATACAGAGTAAATCTCCCTCTACACTGTCTCCATCAAACACTCCCAGGACAGGTTCAGCACAGGGTTAGATACAGAGTAAAGGTCCCTCTACACGATCCCCATCAAACACTCCCAGGACAGGTGCAGCACAGGATTACATACAGAGGAAAGCCCCCGCTAAACTGCCCCCATCAAACACTCCCAGGACAGGTACGGCATGGGATTAGATAAAGAGTAAAGCTCCCTCTACACTGTCCCCATCAAACACTCCCAGGACAGGTACAGCACGGGGTTAGATACAGAGTAAAGATCTTTCTTCACTGTCCCCATCAAAAACTCCCAGGGCAGGTACAGCACAGGTTTAGATACAGAGTAAAGCCCCCTCTACACTGTCCCCATCAAACACTCCCATGACAGTTACAGCACGGGGTTAGATACAGAGTAAAGCTCTCTCTACACTGTCCCCATCAAACACTCCCAGGACAGGTACAGCACGGGGTTAGATACAGAGTAAAGCTACCTCTACACTGTCCCCATCAAACAATCCCAGGACAGGTACAGCACGGGGTTAGATACAGAGTAAAGATCTTTCTTCACTGTCCCCATCAAAAACTCCCAGGGCAGGTACAGCACAGGTTTAGATACAGAGTAAAGCCCCCTCTACGCTGTCCCCAACAAACACTCCCATGACAGTTACAGCACGGGGTTAGATACAGAGTAAAGCTCTCTCTACACTGTCCCCATCAAACGCTCCCAGGCCAGGTACAGCACGGGGTTAGATACAGAGTAAAGCTTCCTCTACAATGTCCCATCAAACACTTCCAGGACAGGTACAGCACGGGGTTAGATGCAGAGTAAAGCTCCCTCTACACTGACCCCATCAAACACTCCCAGGACAGGTACAGGACGGCGTTAGATACAGAGTAAAGCTCCCTGTACACTGTCCTCATCAAACACTCCCAGGACAGGTACAGCACGGGGTTAGATACAGAGTAACGGTCCCTCTACATGATCCCCATCAAACACTCCCAGGACAGGTACAGCACGGTGTTAGAGACAGAGTAAAGCTCCCTCTACATTGTCCCAACGAAACACTACCAGCAGAGAAATAGCACGGACTTAGATACAGGGTAAAGCTCGCTCTTCTCCGTCCCCATCTAACATTCCATGGACAGTTACAACACGGGGTGACATACAGAGTAAAGCTCCCTCTACACTGTCCCCATCAAACAATCCCAGGACTGGTACAGCACGGGGTTAGATACAGAGTAAAGCCCCCTCTACACTGTCCCCATCAAACACTCCCAGGACAGGTACAGAACGGGGTTAGATACAGAGGAAAGCCCCCTCTACATTGTCCCCATCAAACACTCCCAGGACAGGTACAGCACGGGATTAATAAAGAGTAAATCTCCCTCTAAACTGTCCCCACCAAACACTCCCAGGGCAGGTACAACTCGGGGTTAGAAACAGAGTGAAGCTCTCTCTACACTGTCCCCATCAAACACTCCCAGGACAGGTACAGCACGGGGTTAGATACAGAGTAAAGCGCCCTGTACACTGTCCCCATCAAACACTCCCAGGACAGGTACAGCACGGGGTTAGATACAGAGTAAAGCTCCCTCTACGCTGTCCCCAACAAACACTCCCAGGACATGTACAGCACGGGGTTAGATACTGAGTAAAGCTCCCTCTACACCGTCCCCATCAAACACTCCCAGGACAGGTACAGCACGGGGTTAGATACAGAGTAAATCTCCCTCTTCACTGTCCCGAACAAACACTCCCAGGACAGGTACAGCACGGGGTTAGATACAGAGTAAAGCTCCCTCTACACTTTCCCCATCAAACACTCCCAGGACAGGTACAGCACGGTGTTAGACACAGAGTAAAGCTCCCTCTACACTGTCCCCATCAAACACTCCCAGGACAGGTACAGCACGGGGTTAGATACAGAGTAATGCTCCGTCTACTCCACCCTCATCAAACACTCCCGGGACAAGTACAGCACGGGATTAGATACAGAGTACAGCTCCCTCTTCACTGTCCCCATCAAACACTCCCAGGGCAGGTACATCACAGGGTTAGATACAGATGAAAGACCCCTCTACACTGTCCCCATCAAACACTCCCAGGACAGGTACAGCACGGGGTTAGATACAAAGTAAAGCTCGGCCTGCACTGTTCCCATCAAACACTCCCAGGACAGGTACAGCATGGCATTAGATACAGAGTAAAGCGCCCTCTACACTGTCCCCATCAAACACTCCCAGGAAAGGTACAGGACGGCGTTAGATACAGAGTAAAGCTCACTCTACACTGTCCCGATCAAACACTCCCAGGTCAGGTGCAGGACGGAGTTAGATACAGATTATAGCTCCCTCTACACTCTCCCCATCAAACACTCCCAGCACAGAAATAGCACGGACTTAGATACAGGGTAAAGCTCGCTCTTCTACGTCCCCATCAAACACTCCCAGGACCGGTACAGCATGGGGTGAAATACAGAGTAAAGCTCCCTCTACACTGTCCCCATCAAACACTCCCAGGGCAGGTACAGCACGGGGTTAGATATAGAGTAAAGCTCCCTCTACACTGTCCCCATCAAACAATCCCAGGACAGGTACAGCACGGGGTTAGATACAGAGTAAAGCTCTCTCTACACTGTCCCCATCAAACACTCCCAGGACAGGTACAGCACGGGGTTAGATACAGAGTAAAGCTCCCTCTACACTGTCCCCATCAAACACTCCCAGGACAGGTACAGCACGGGGTTAGATACGGAGTAAAGCTCCCTCTACACTGTCCCCATCAAACGCTCCCAGGACAGGTACAGCACAGGATTACATACAGAGTAAATCTCCCTCTAAACTGTCCCCATCAAACACTCCCAGGACAGGTACAGCACGGGATAAGTTAATGAGTAAAGCTCCCTCTACAATCTCCCCATCAAACACTCCCAGGACAGGTACAGGACGGCGTTATATACAGAGTAATGCTCCCTCTACACTGTCCCGATCAAACGCTCCCAGGGCAGGTTCAGGATGGAGTTAGATACATAGAAGAGCTCCCTCTACACTGTCCCCAACAAACACTCCCAGGACAGGTACAGCACGGGGTTAGATACAGAGTAAAGCTCCCTCTACACTGTCCCGATCAAACACTCCCAGACCAGGTACAGGACGGAGTTAGATACAGAGTATAGCTCCTGCTACACTGTCCCCATCAAACACTCCCAGGACAGTTGCAGGACGGCGTTAGATAAAGAGTAAAGCTCCCTCTACACTGTCCGCATCAAACACTCCCAGAACGTTTACAGCACCGGGTTAGATACAGATTAAATCTCCCTCTACACTCTCCCCATCAAACACTCCCAGGACAGGTACAGCACGGGGTTAAATACTGATTAAATGTCCCTCTACGCTGACCCATCAAACACTCCCAGGACAGGTACAGCACGGGGTTAGATACAGAGTAAATCTCCCTCTACACTGTCCCCATCAAACACTCCCAGGACAGGTACACCACGGGGTTAGATACAGAGTAAAGCTCCCTCTACACTGTCCCCATCAAACACTCCCAGGACAGGTACAGCACGGGGTTAGATACATACTAAAGTTCCCTCTACACTGTCCCCATCAAACACTCCCAGGACAGGTACAGCACGGGGTTAGATACAGAGTAATGCTCCCTCTACACTGTCCCCATCAAACACTTCCAGGACAGGTACAGCACGGGGTTAGATACAGAGTAAAGCTCGGCCTGCACTGTTCCCATCAAACACTCCCAGGACAGGTTCAGCACGGGGTTAGATACAGAGTAAAGCTCCCTCCACTCCGCCCCCATCAAACACTCCCAGGACAGGTGCAGCACAGGATTACATACAGAGGAAAGCCTCCTCTAAACTGCCCCCATCAAACACTCCCAGGACAGGTACGGCACGGGATTAGATAAAGAGTAAAGCTCCCTCTACACTGTCCCCATCAAACACTCCCAGGACAGGTACAGCACGGGGTTAGATACAGAGTAAAGGTCCCTCTACATGATCCCCATCAAACACTCCCAGGACAGGTACGGCACGGGATTAGATAAAGAGTAAAGCTCCCTCTACACTGTCCCCATCAAACACTCCCAGGACAGGTACAGCACGGGGTTAGATACAGAGTAAAGGTCCCTCTACATGATCCCCATCAAACACTCCCAGGACAGGTACAGCACGGGGTTAGATACAGAGTAAAGCTCCCTCTACACTGTCCCCATCAAACACTCCCAGGACAGGTACAGCACGGGGTTAGATACAGAGTAAATCTCCCTCTACACTGTCCCCATTAAACACTCCCAGGACAGGTACAGCACGGGGTTAGATACAGAGTAAATCTCCCTCTACACTGTCCCCATCAAACACTCCCAGCACAGGTACAGCACGGGGTTAGGTAAAGAGTAAAGCTTCCTCTACACTGTCCCATCAAACAATCCCAGGACTGGTACAGGACGGCGTTAGATACAGAGTAAAGCTCCCTCTACACTGTCCCCATCAAACACTCCCAGGACAGGTACAGCACGGTGTTAGATACAGAGTAAAGCTTCCTCTACACTGTCCCATCAAACAATCCCAGGACTGGTACAGGACGGCGTTAGATACAGAGTAAAGCTCCCTCTACGCTGTCCCCAACAAACACTCCCAGGACAGGTACAGCACGGGGTTAGATACAGAGGAAAGCTCCCTCTACACTGTCCCCATCAAACACTCCCAGGACTGTTGCAGCACGGCGTTAGATACAGAGTAAATCTCCCTCTACACTGTCCCCATCAAACACTCCCAGGACAGGTACAGCACGGAGTTAGATACAGAGTAAGACTCCCTCTACACTGTCCCCATCAAACACTCCCAGGACAGGTACAGCACGGGATTAATAAAGAGTAAATCTCCCTCTACACTGTCCCCATCAAACACTCCCAGGGCAGGTACAACTCGGGGTTAGAAACAGAGTGAAGCTCTCTCTACACTGTCCCCATCAAACACTCCCGGCACAGATATAGCACAGACTTAGATACCGGGTAAAGCTCGCTCGTCTCCGTCCCCATCAAACACTCCCAGGACAGGTACAGCACGGTGTTAAATACAGAGTAAAGCTCCCTCTTCACTGTCCCGAACAAACACTCACAGGACAGGTACAGCACGGGGTTAGATACAGAGTAAATCTCCCTCTACCCTGTCCCCATCAAACACTCCCAGGACAGGTACAGCACGGGGTTAGATACAGAGTAAAGCTCCCTCTACACTGTCCCCATCAAACACTCCCAGGACAGGTACAGCACGGGGTTAGATAAAGAGTAATGCGCCCTCTACTCCACCCTCATCAAACACTCCCAGGAAAGGTAAAGCATGGGATTAGATACAGAATAAAGCTCCCTCTACACTGTCCCCATCAAACACTCCCAGGACAGGTACACCACAGGTTTAGATACACAGTAAAGCTCCCCCTACACTGTCCCCATCAAACACTCCAAGGACAGGTACAGCACGGCGTTAGATACGGAGTAAAGCGCCCTCTACACTGTCCCCATCAAACACTCCCAGGACAGGTACAGCACGGCGTTAGATACAGAGTAAAGCTCCCTCTACACTGTCTCCATCAAACACTCCCAGGACAGGTACAGCACGGGGTTAGATACAGAGTAAAGCTCCCTCTACACTGTCCCCATCAAACACTCCCAGGACAGGTACAGCACGGGTTAGATACAGAGTAAATCTCCCTCTACACTGTCCCCATCAAACACTCCCAGGCAGGTACAGCACGGGGTTAGATACAGAGTAAAGCTCTCCTCTACACTGTCCCCATCAAACACTCCCAGGACAGGTACATCACGGGGTTAGATACAGAGTAAGCTCCCTCTACACTGTCCCCATCAAACACTCCCAGGACAGGTACAGCACGGGACTTAGATACCGGGTAAAGCTCCTCGTCTCCTGTCCCCATCAAACACTCCCAGGACAGGTACAACACGGGGTGAAATACAGAGTAAAGCTCCCTCTACACTGTCCCCATCAAACACTCCCAGGACAGGTACAGCACGGGGTTAGATACAGAGTAAAGCTCCCTCTACACTGTCCCCATCAAACACTCCCTGGACAGGGACAGCACGGGGTTAGATACAGAGTAAAGCTCCCTCTACACTGTCCCCATCAAACACTCCCAGGACAGGTACAGCACAGCGTTAGATACACGGTAAATCTCCCCCTACACTGTGCCCATCAAACACTCCCAGGACAGGTACAGCACAGCGTTAGATACACGGTAAATCTCCCCCTACACTGTGCCCATCAAACACTCCCAGGACAGGTACAGGAAGGCGTTAGATACAGAGTAAAGCTTCCTCTACACTGTCCCATCAAACAATCCCAGGACTGGTACAGGACGGCGTTAGATACAGAGTAATGCTCCCTCTACCCTGTCCCCATCAAACAGTCCCAGAACAGGAACAGCACGTGCTTACGTAGAGAGTAAAGCTCCCTCTACGCTGTCCCCAACAAACACTCCCAGGACAGGTACAGCACGGGGTTAGATACTGAGTAAAGCTCCCTCTACACTTTCCCCATCAAACGCTCCCATGGAAGGTACAGCCCAGGGTTAGATAAAGAGTAAATGTCCCTCTACACTGTCCCTATCAAACACTCCCTGAACAGGTACAGCACAGGGTTAGATACAGATTAAATCTCCCTCTACACTCTCCCCATCAAACACTACCAGCAGAGAAATAGCACGGACTTAGATACAGGGTAAAGCTGGCTCTTCTAGGTTCCCATCAAACACTCCCAGGACAGGTACAGCATGGGGTGAAATACAGAGTAAAGCTCCCTCTACACTGTCCCCATCAAACACTCCCAG
Organism: Carcharodon carcharias; assembly: GCF_017639515.1. Classification (NCBI taxonomy): domain Eukaryota; kingdom Metazoa; phylum Chordata; class Chondrichthyes; order Lamniformes; family Lamnidae; genus Carcharodon; species Carcharodon carcharias. The sequence continues at coordinate 804,704 of NW_024470737.1, forward strand.
GACAGGTACAGCACGGGGTTAGATACAGATTAAATCTCCCTCTACAATGTCCCCATCAAACTCTCCCAGCACAGATATAGCACGGACTTAGATACAGTGTAAAGCTCACTCTTCTCCGTCCCCATCAAACACTCCCAGGACAGGTACAGCACGGGGTTGGATACGGAATAAAGCACCCTCGACACCGTCCCCATCAAAAATTCCCTGGACAGGTACAGCACTGGGTTCGATACAGAGTAAAGCTCCCTCTACACTGTCCCCATCAAACACTCCCAGGACAGGTACAGCACGGGGTTAGATACAGAGTAATGCTCCGTCTACTCCACCCTCATCAAACACTCCCAGGACAGGTACAGCACGGGGTTAGATACAGAGTAAAGCTCCCTCTACTCCGCCCCCATCAAACACTCCCAGGACAGGTACAGCACGGGATTACATACAGAGCAAAGCTACCTCTACACTGTCCACATCAAACGATCCCAGGACAGGTAAAGCATGGGATTAGATACAGAAAAAAGCTCCCTCTACACTGTCCCCATCCATCAAATACTCCCAGGACAGGTACAGAACTGGGTTAGATACAGAGTAAAGCTCCCTCTACACTGTCCCCATCAAACTCTCCCAGGACAGGTACAGCACAGGGTTAGAGACAGAGTAAGGCTCCCCCTACACTGTCCCGATCAATCACTCCCAAGCCAGGTACAGGACGGAGTTAGATACAGAGAAGAGCTCCCTCAACACTGTCCCCATCAAACACTCCCAGGACAGGTACAGCACATGGGTAGATACAGAGAAAAGCTTCCTCTACACAATCCCCATCAAACACTCCCAGGACAGGTACAGCACGGGGTTAGATACAGAGTAAAGCTCACTCTACACTGTCCCCATCAAACACTCCTTGGACAGGTACAGCGCCTGTTTAGATACTGAGTAAAGCTCCCTCTACACTGTCCCAATCAAACCCTCCCAGGACATGTACAGCACAGGGTTAGATACATAGTAAAGCACCCTCTACACTCTCCCCATCAAACACTCCCTGGACAGGTACAGCACGGGGTTAGATACAGAGTAAACCTCCCTCTACACTGTCCCCATCAAACACTCCCAGGACAGGTACAGCACGGGGTTAGATACAGAGTAAACCTCCCTCTACACTGTCCCCATCAAACACTCCCAGGACAGGTACAGCACGGGGTTAGATACAGAGTAAAGCTCCCTCTACACTGTCCCCATCAAACACTCCCAGGACAGGAACAGCACGGGGTTAAATACAGAGTAAAGCTCACTCTACACCGTCCCGATCAAACAGTCCCAGGACAGGTGCAGCACGGGGTTAAATACAGAGTAAAGCTCACTCTACACCGTCCCGATCAAACACTCCCAGGACAGGTACAGCACGGGGTTAGATACAGAGTAAAGCTCCCTCTACACTGTCCCCATCAAACACTCCCAGGACAGGTACAGCACGGGGTTAGATACAGAGTAAAGCTCCCTCTACACTGTCCCCATCAAACACTCCCAGGACAGGTACAGCATGGGGTTAGGTATACAGTAAAGCTCCCTCTACATTGTCCCCATCAAACACTCCCAGGACAGGTACAGGACGGCATTAATACAGAGTAAAGCTCCCTCTACACTGTCCCCATCAAACACTCCCAGGACAGGTACAGCACGGGGTTAGATACAGAGTAATGCTCACTCTATACTGTCCCCATCAAACACTCCCAGGACAGGTACAGCACGGTGTTAGATACAGAGTAAAGCTCCCTCTACACTGTCCCCATCAAACACTCCCAGGACAGGTACAGCACGGGGTTAGATACAGAGTAAAGCTCCCTCTACACTGTCCCCATCAAAGACTCCCAGGACAGGTACAGCACGGGGTTAGATACAGAGTACAGCTCCCACTTCACTGTCCCCATCAAACACTCCCAGGACAGGTACAGCACGGGGTTAGATACAGAGTAAAGCTCCCTCTACACTGTCCCCATCAAACACTCACAGGACAGGTACAGCACGGTGTTAGATACAGAGTAAACCTCCCTCTACACCGTCCGCAACAAACACTCCCTGGACAGGTACAGCACGGGATTAGATAAAGAGTACAGCTCCCCCTACACTGTCCCCATCAATCGCTCCCAGGACAGGTACAGCACGGCGTTAGATACAGAGTAAAGCGCCCTCTACACTGTCCCCATCAAACACTCCCAGGACAGGTACAGCACGGGGTTAGATACAGAGTAAAGCTCCTCTACACTGTCCCCATCAAACACTCCCAGGACAGGTACAGCACGGGGATAAATACAGCGTAAATCTCCCTCTACACCGTCCTCATCAAACAATCCCAGGACAGGTACAGCACGGGTTTAGATACGGAGTAAAGCTCCCTCTACACCGTCCCCATCAAGCACTCCCTGGACAGGTACAGCACTGGGTTAGATACAGAGTAAATCTCCCTCTGCACTGTCCCCATCAAATACTCCCAGGACACGTACAGCACGGGGTTAGATACAGAGTAAAGATCCCACTACACTATCCCCATCAAACACTCCCAGGACAGGTAAAGCTCGGGGTTAGATACAGAGTAAAGCTCTCTCTACACTGTCCCCATCAAACATTCCCAGGACAGGTACAGCACGGGGTTAGATACAGAGTAAAGCTCCCTCTACACTGTCCCCATCAAACACTCCCAGGACAGGTACAGCACGGGGTTAGATACAGAGTAAACCTACCTCTACTCCGCCCCCATCAAACAATCCCAAGACAGGTACAGCACGGGGTTAGATACAGAGTAAATCTCCCTCTACACGGTCTCCATCAAACACTCCCTGGACAGGTACAGCACGGGGTTAGATACAGAGTAAAACTACCTCTACACTGTCCCCATCAAACACTCCCAGGACAGGTACAGCACGGGGTTAGATACAGAGTAAAACTACCTCTACACTGTCCCCATCAAACACTCCCAGGACAGGTACAGCACAGGGTTAGATACAGAGTAAAGCTCCCTCTTCACTGTCCCCATCAAACACTCCCAGGACAGGTACAGCCCAGGGTTAGATACAGAGTAAAGCTCCCTCTACACTGTCCCCATCAAACACTCCCAGGACAGGTACAGCACGGGGTTAGATACAGAGTAAAGCTCCCTCTACACTCTCCCCATCAAACAATCCGAGCACAGATATAGCACGGGCTTAGATACAGAGTAAAGATCCATCTCTGCTGTCCCGATCAAACACTCCCAGGACAGGTACAGGACGGAGTTAGATACAGAGTAAAGCTCCCTCTACACTGTCCCCATCAAACTCTCCCAGGACAGGTACAGCACGGGGTTAGATACAGAGTAAAGCTCCCCCTACACTGTCCCCATCAAACACTCCCAGGACTGGTACAGCACGGTGTTAGATACAGAGCAAAGCTAACTCTACACTGTCCCAATCAAACACTCCTTGGACAGGTAAAGTGCCTGGTTAGATATTGAGTAAATCTCCCTCTACAATGCCCCATCAAACATTCCCAGGACATGTACAGCACGGGGTTAGATACAGAGTAAATGTCCCTCTACACTGTCCCTATCAAACACTCACAGAACAGGTACAGCACAGGGTTAGATACAGACTAAATCTCCCTCTACACTCTCCCCATCAAACACTCCCAGCACAGATATAGCACGGACTTAGATACAGGGTAAAGCTTGCTCTTCTCCGTCCCCATCAAAGACTCCCAGGACAGGTACAGCACAGGGTGAAATACAGAGTAAAGCTCCCTCTACACTGTCCCCATCAAACGCTCCCAGGACAGATAAAGCATGGGATTAGATACAGAATAAGGCTCCCTCTACACTGTCCCAATCAAACACTCCCAGGACAGGTACACAACGGGGTTAGATACAGAGTACAGCTCCCACTTCACTGTCCCCATCAAACACTCCCAGGACAGGTACAGCACGGGGTTAGATACAGAGTAAACCTACCTCTACACTGTCCCCATCAAACACACCCAGGACAGGTACTGCACGGGATTAGATACAGAGTAAAGCTCCCTCTTCACTGTCCCCATCAAACACTCCCAGGACAGGTACAGCACGGGATTAGATACAGAGTAAATCTCCCTCTACACTGTCCTCATCAAAGGCTCCCAGGACAGGTACAGCACAGGTTTAGATACACAGTAAAGCTCCCCCTAAACTGTCCCCATCAAACACTCCCAGGACAGGTACATCAGGGCGTTAGATACAGATTAATGCGCCCTCTACACTGTCCGCATCAAACACTCCCAGGACAGGTACAGCACGGGGTTAGATACAGAGTAAAGCACCCTCTACACTGTCCCCATCAAACACTCCCAGGACTGGTACAGGACGACGTTAGATACAGAGTTAAGCTCCCTCTACACTGTCCCCATCAAACACTCCCAGGACAGTTACAGCACGGCGTTAGATACAGAGTAAAGCTCCCTCTACACCGTCCTCACAAACAATCCCAGGACAGGTACAGCACTGAGTTAGATACAGAGTAAATCTCCCTCAACACTTTCCCCATCAAACACTCCCAGGACAGGTACAGCATGGGGTTAGATACAGAGTAAAGGTCCCTCTACACTGTCCCCATCAAACACTCCCAGGAGAGGTACAGCACGGGGTTAGATACAGAGTAAAGCTCCCTCTACACTGTCCCCATCAAACAGTCCCAGGACAGGAACAGCACGGGGTTAGATACAGAGCAAAGCTACCTCTACACTGTCCACATCCATCAAATACTCCCAGGACAGGTACAGCACAGGGTTAGATGCAGATTAAATCTCCCTCTACTCCGTCCCCATTAAACACTCCCTGGACAGGTACAGAACTGGGTTAGATACAGAGTAAAGCTCCCTCTACACTGTCCCCATCAAACTCTCCCAGGACAGGTACAGAACTGGGTTAGATACAGAGTAAAGCTCCCTCTACACTGTCCCCATCAAACTCTCCCAGGACAGGTACAGCACAGGGTTAGAGACAGAGTAAGGCTCCCCCTACACTGTCCCGATCAATCACTCCCAAGCCAGGTACAGGACGGAGTTAGATACAGAGAAGAGCTCCCTCAACACTGTCCCCATCAAACACTCCCAGGACAGGTACAGCACGGGGTTAGATACAGAATAAAGCTCACTCTACACTGTCCCCATCAAACACTCCTTGGACAGGTACAGCGCCTGTTTAGATACTGAGTAAAGCTCCCTCTACACTGTCCCAATCAAACCCTCCCAGGACATGTACAGCACAGGGTTAGATACATAGTAAAGCACCCTCTACACTGTCCCCATCAAACACTCCCAGGACAGGTACAGCACGGGGTTAGATACAGAGTAAACCTCCCTCTACGCTGTCCCCATCAACCATTCCCAGGGCAGGTACAGCACGGGGTTAGATACAGAGTTAAGCTCCCTCTTCACTGTCCCCATCAAACACTCCCAGGACAGGAACAGCACGGGGTTAAATACAGAGTAAAGCTCACTCTACACCGTCCCGATCAAACAGTCCCAGGACAGGTGCAGCACGGGGTTAAATACAGAGTAAAGCTCACTCTACACCGTCCCCATCAAACACTCCCAGTACAGGTACAGCACTGGGTTGGATACAGAGTAAATCTCCCTCTACAATGTCCCCATCAAACACTCCCAGGACAGGTACAGCACGGGGTTAGATACAGAGTAAATCTCCCTCTACACTGTCCCCATCAAACACTCCCAGGACAGGTACAGCACAGGGTTAGATACAGAGTAAAGCTCCCTCTACACTGTCCCCATCAAACACTCCCAGGACAGGTACAGCACGGGGTTAGATACAGAGTAATGCTCACTCTATACTGTCCCCATCAAACACTCCCAGGACAGGTACAGCACGGGGTTAGATACAGAGTAATGCTCACTCTATACTGTCCCCATCAAACACTCCCAGGACAGGTACAGGACGGCATTAATACAGAGTAAAGCTCCCTCTACACTGTCCCCATCAAACACTCCCAGGACAGGTACAGCACGGGGTTAGATACAGAGTAAAGCTACCTCTACACTGTCCCCATCAAACACTCCCAGGACAGGTAAAGCATGGGATTAGATACAGAATAAAGCTCCCTCTACACTGTCCCCATCAAACACTCCCAGGACAGGTACAGCACGGAGTTAGATACAGAGTAAAGCTCCCTCTACACTGTCCCCATCAAACACTCCCAGGACAGGTACAGCACGGGGTTAGATACAGAGTAAAGCTCCCTCTACACTGTCCCCATCAAACACTCCCAGGACAGGTACAGCACGGTGTTAGATACAGAGTAAAGCCTCCCTCTACACTGTCCCCAACAAACACTCCCAGGACAGGTACAGCACGGGATTAGATACAGAGTAAAGCTCCCTCTACACTGTCCCCATCAAACACTCCCAGGACAGGTACAGCACGGCGTTAGATACAGAGTAAAGCGCCCTCTACACTGTCCCCATCAAACACTCCCAGGACAGGTACATAACGGCGTTAGATCCAGAGTAAAGCTCACTCTACACTGTCCCCATCAAACACTCCCAGGACAGGTACAGCACGGGGATAAATACAGAGTAAATCTCCCTCTACACCGTCCTCATCAAACAATCCCAGGACAGGTACAGCACGGGTTTAGATACGGAGTAAAGCTCCCTCTACACCGTCCCCATCAAGCACTCCCTGGACAGGTACAGCACTGGGTTAGATACAGAGTAAATCTCCCTCTGCACTGTCCCCATCAAATACTCCCAGGACACGTACAGCACGGGGTTAGATACAGAGTAAAGATCCCACTACACTATCCCCATCAAACACTCCCAGGACAGGTAAAGCTCGGGGTTAGATACAGAGTAAAGCTCTCTCTACACTGTCCCCATCAAACATTCCCAGGACAGGTACAGCACGGGGTTAGATACAGAGTAAATCTCCCTCTACACTGTCCCCATCAAACACTCCCAGGACAGGTACAGCACGGGGTTAGATACAGAGTAAACCTACCTCTACTCCGCCCCCATCAAACACTCCCAGGACAGGTACAGCACGGGGTTAGATACAGAGTAAAGCTCCCTCTTCACTGTCCCCATCAAACACTCCCAGGGCAGGTACAGCCCAGGGTTAGATACAGAGTAAAGCTCCCTCTACACTGTCCCCAACAAACACTCCCAGAACAGGTACAGCACGGGGTTAGATACAATTTAAAGCTCCCTCTACACTCTCCCCATCAAACAATCCGAGCACAGATATAGCACGGGCTTAGATACAGAGTAAAGATCCATCTCTGCTGTCCCGATCAAACACTCCCAGGACTGGTACAGCACGGTGTTAGATACAGAGCAAAGCTAACTCTACACTGTCCCAATCAAACACTCCTTGGACAGGTAAAGTGCCTGGTTAGATATTGAGTAAATCTCCCTCTACAATGCCCCATCAAACATTCCCAGGACATGTACAGCACGGGGTTAGATACAGAGTAAATGTCCCTCTACACTGTCCCTATCAAACACTCACAGAACAGGTACAGCACAGGGTTAGATACAGACTAAATCTCCCTCTACACTCTCCCCATCAAACACTCCCAGCACAGATATAGCACGGACTTAGATACAGGGTAAAGCTTGCTCTTCTCCGTCCCCATCAAAGACTCCCAGGACAGGTACAGCACAGGGTGAAATACAGAGTAAAGCTCCCTCTACACTGTCCCCATCAAACGCTCCCAGGACAGATAAAGCATGGGATTAGATACAGAATAAGGCTCCCTCTACACTGTCCCAATCAAACACTCCCAGGACAGGTACACAACGGGGTTAGATACAGAGTACAGCTCCCACTTCACTGTCCCCATCAAACACTCCCAGGACAGGTACAGCACGGGGTTAGATACAGAGTAAACCTACCTCTACACTGTCCCCATCAAACACACCCAGGACAGGTACTGCACGGGATTAGATACAGAGTAAAGCTCCCTCTTCACTGTCCCCATCAAACACTCCCAGGACAGGTACAGCACGGGATTAGATACAGAGTAAAGCTCCCTCTACACAGTCCTCATCAAAGGCTCCCAGGACAGGTACAGCACGGGGTTAGATACAGAGTAAAGCTCCCTCTACACTGTCTCCATCAAACACTCCCAGGACAGGTACATCAGGGCGTTAGATACAGATTAATGCGCCCTCTACACTGTCCCCATCAAACACTCCCAGGACAGGTACAGCACGGCGTTAGATACAGAGCAAAGCGCCCTCTGCACTGTCCGCATCAAACACTCCCAGGACTGGTACAGGACGACGTTAGATACAGAGTTAAGCTCCCTCTACACTGTCCCCATCAAACACTCCCAGGACAGGTACAGGACGGCGTTAGATACAGAGTAAAGCTCCCTCTACACTGTCCCCATCAAACACTCCCAGAACAGGTACAGCACGGGCTTAGGTAGAGAATAAAGCTCCCTCTACACTGTCCCCATCAAACACTCCCAGGACAGGTACAGCACATGGTTAGATATAGAGTAAAGGTCCCTCTACACCATCCCCATCAAACACTCCCAGGACAGGTACAGCAACGGGTTAGATACAGAGTAAAGCTAACTCTACACTGTCCCCATCAAACACTCCCAGGACATATACAGCACGGGGTTAGATACAGAGAAATGCTCCCTCTACACTGTCCCCATCAAACACTCCCAGGACAGGTACAGCACGGGGTTAGATACAGAGTAAATGCTCCCTCTACACTGTCCCCATCAAACACGCCCAGGACAGGTACAGCACGGGGTTAGATACAGAGTAAAGCTCCCTCTACACTCGTCCCCATCAAACACTCCCAGGACAGGTACAGCACGGGTTAGATACAGAGTAAAGCTCCTCTACTCCGTCCCCATCAAACACTCCCAGGACAGGTACAGCACAGGGTTAGATACAGAGTAAAGCTCCCTCTACACTGTCCCCATCAAACACTCCCAGGACAGGTACAGCACGGGTTAGATACAGAGTAAAGCTCCCTCTACACTGTCCCCATCAAACACTCCCAGGACAGGTACAGCACGGGGTTAGATACAGAGTAAAGCTCCCTCTACACTGTCCCCATCAAACACTCCCAGGACAGGTACAGCACGGGGTTAGATACAGAGTAAAGCTCCCTCTACACTGTCCCAATCAAACACTCCTTGGACAGGTACAGCACAGGGTTAGATACAGAGTAAAGATCCCTCTATACTGTCCCCATCAAACACTCCCAGGACATGTACAGCACGGGGTTAGATACAGAGTAAAGCTCTCTCTTCACTGTCCCCATCAAACACACCCTGGACAGGTACAGCACGGGGTTAGATACAGAGTAAAGCTCTCACTTCACTGTCCCCATCAAACACACCCTGGACATGTACAGCACAGGGTTAGATACAGAGTAAAGCTCCATCTACACTGTCCCCATCAAACACTCCCAGGACAGGTACAGCACGGGGTTAGGTACAGAGTAAAGCTCCCTCTTCACGGTCTCCATCAAACACTCCCTGGACAGGTACTGCACGGGGTTAGATACAGAGTAAACCTACCTCTACACTGTCCCCATCAAACACACCCAGGACAGGTACTGCACGGGATTAGATACAGTGTAAAGCACCCTCTTCACTGTCCCCATCAAACACTCCCAGGACAGGTACAGCACAGGTTTAGATACACATTAAAGCTCCCCCTACACTGTCCCCATCAAACACTCCCAGGACAGGTACAGCACGGCGTTAGATACAGATTAATGCGCCCTCTACACTGTCCCCATCAAACACTCCCAGGACAGGTACAGCATGGCGTTAGATACAGAGTAAAGCACCCTCTGCACTGTCCGCATCAAACACTCCCAGGACTGGTACAGGACGGCGTTAGATACAGAGTAATGCTCCCTCTACACTGTCCCCATCAAACACTCCCAGAACAGGTACAGCACGTGCTTAGGTAGAGAATAAAGCTCCCTCTACACTGTCCCCAACAAACACTCCCAGGACAGGTACAGCACATGGTTAGATATAGAGTAAAGGTCCCTCTACACCATCCCCATCAAACGCACACAGGGCAGGTACAGCCCAGGGTTAGATACAGAGTAAATGTCCCTCTACACTGTCCCTATCCAACACTCCCAGGACAGGTACAGCACAGGGTTAGATACAGATTAAATCTCCCTCTACACTGTCCCCATCAAACGCTCCCAGGACAGGTACAGCACGGGGTTAGATACAGAGTAAAGCTCCCTCTACATTGTCCCCATCAAACACTCCCAGGACAGGAACAGCACGGGGTTAGATACAGAGTAAAGCACCCTCTACTCCGCCCCCATCAAACAATCCCAAGGCAGGTCCGCACAGGGTTAGATACAGAGTACAGCTCCCACTTCACTGTCCCCATCAAACACTCCCAGGACAGTTACAGAACGGGATTAGATACAGAGTAAAGCTCCCTCTACACAGTCTCCATCAAACACTCCCAGGACAGGTACAGCACAGGGTTAGGTACAGAGTAAACCTACCTCTACACTGTCCCCATCAAACACACCCAGGACAGGTACAGCACGGGATTAGATACAGAGTAAAGCTTCCTCTACACAGTCCTCATCAAAGGCTCCCAGGACAGGTACAGCACGGGGTTAGATACAGAGTAAAGCTCCCTCTACACTGTCCCCATCAAACACTCCCAGGACAGGTACAGCACGGCGTTAGATACAGAGTAAAGATCCCTCTATACTGTCCCCATCAAACACTCCCAGGACAGGTACAGCACGGGGTTAGATACAGAGTAAAGCTCCCTCTACACTGTCCCCATCAAACACTCCCAGGACAGGTACAGCACGGGGTTAGATACAGAGTAAAGCTCCCTCTACACTGTCCCCATCAAACACTCCCAGGACAGGTACAGCACGGGGTTAGATACAGAGTAAAGCTCCCCTTACACTGTCCTCATCAAACACTCCCAGGACAGGTACAGCACGGCGTTAGATACAGAGTAAAGCGCCCTCTACACTGTCCCCATCAAACACACGCAGGACAGGTACAGCACGGCGTTAGATACAGAGTAAAGCGCCCTCTACACTGTCCCCATCAAACACTCCCAGGACAGGTGCAGGACGGCGTTAGATACAGAGTAAAGCTCCCTCTACACTGTCCCCATCAAACACTCCCAGGACAGGTACAGCACGGGGTTAGATACAGAGTAAAGCTCCCCCTACACTGTCCCCATCAAACACTCCCAGGACAGGTACAGCACAGGGTTAGATACAGAGTAAAGAACCCTCTACACGATCCCCATCAAACACTCCCTGGACAGGTACAGCACGGGGTTAGATACAGAGTAAAGCTAAATCTACACTGTCCCCATCAAACATTCCCAGGACAGGTACAGCACATGGTTAGATACAGAGTAAAGATCCCTCTACACCATCCCCATCAAACACTCCTTGGACAGGTACAGCTCGGGGTTAGATTCAGAGTAAAGCTAACTCTACACTGTCCCAATCAAACACTCCTTGGACAGGTACAGCGCCTGTTTAGATACTGAGTAAGTCTCCCTCTACACTGTCCCAATTAAACACTCCCAGGACATATACAGCACGGGGTTAGATACAGAGTAATGCTCCCTCTACACTGTCCCCATCAAACGCTCGCAGGGCAGGTACAGCCCATGGTTAGATACAGAGTAAAGCTCCCTCTACCCGATCCCCATCAATCACTCCCAGGACAGGTACAGCACGGGGTTAGATGCAGAGTAAAGCTCACTCTACACTGTCCCCATCAAACACTCCCAGGACAGGTACAGCACAGGGTTAGATACAGAGTAAAGCTCCCTCTACACTGTCCCTATCAAACACTCCCAGAACAGGTACAGCACAGGGTTAGATACAGATTAAATCTCCTTCTACACTCTCCCCATCAAACACTCCCAGCACAGATATAGCACGGACTTAGATACAGGGTAAAGCTTCATCTTCTCCGTCCCCATCAACGACTCCCAGGACAGGTACAGCACGGGGTTAGATACAGAGTAAAGCTCCCTCTACACTGTCCCCAGCAAACACTCCCAGGACAGGTACAGCACGGGGTTAGATACAGAGTAAAGCTCCCTCTTCACTGTCCCCATTAAACACTCCCAGGACAGGTACAGCACATGGTTAGATACAAAGTAAAGATCCCTCTACACTGTCCCCATCAAACGCTCGCAGGGCAGGTACAGCCCAGGGTTAGATACAGAGTAAATGTCCCTCTACTCTGTCCCTATCAATCACTCCCAGAACAGGTACAGCACAGGGTTAGATACAGATTACATCTCCCTCTACACTCTCCCCATCAAACACTCCCAGCACAGATATAGCACGGACTTAGATACAGGGTAAAGCTTGCTCTTCTCCGTCCCCATCAACCACTCCCAGGACAGGTACATCACGGCGTTAGATACAGAGTAAAGCTCCCTCTACACTGTCCCCATCAAACACTCCCAGGACAGGTACAGCACGGGGTTAGATACAGAGTAAAGCTAAATCTACACTGTCCCCATCAAACATTCCCAGGACAGGTACAGCACATGGTTAGATACAGAGTAAAGATCCCTCTACACCATCCCCATCAAACACTCCTTGGACAGGTACAGCTCGGGGTTAGATTCAGAGTAAAGCTAACTCTACACTGTCCCAATCAAACACTCCTTGGACAGGTACAGCGCCTGTTTAGATACTGAGTAAAGCTCCCTCTACACTGTCCCAATTAAACACTCCCAGGACATATACAGCACGGGGTTAGATACAGAGTAATGCTCCCTCTACACTGTCCCCATCAAACGCTCGCAGGGCAGGTACAGCCCAGGGTTAGATACAGAGTAAATGTCCCTCTACACTGTCCCTATCAAACACTCCCAGAACAGGTACAGCACAGGGTTAGATACAGATTAAATCTCCTTCTACACTCTCCCCATCAAACACTCCCAGCACAGATATAGCACGGACTTAGATACAGGGTAAAGCTTCATCTTCTCCGTCCCCATCAAACACTCCCAGGACAGGTACAGCACGGGTTTTGATACAGAGTAAAGCTCCCTCTTCACTGTCCCCATCAAACACTCCCAGGACAGGTACATCACGGCGTTAAATACAGAGTAAAGCTCCCTCTACACCGTCCTCATCAAACACTCCCAGGACAGGTACAGCACGGGGTTAGATACGGAGTAAAGCTCCCCCTACACCCTCCCCTTCAAACATTCCCTGGACAGGTACAGCACGGGGTTAGATACAGAGTAAAGCTAACTCTACACTGTCCCAATCAAACACTCCTTGGACAGGTACAGCGCCTGGTTAGATACTGAGTAAAGCTCCCTCTACACTGTCCCCATCAAACACTCCCAGGACATATACAGCCCAGGGTTAGATACAGAGTAAATGTCCCTCTACACAGTCCCTATCAAACACTCCCAGAACAGGTAAAGCACAGGGTTAGATACAGATTAAATCTCCCTCTACACTCTCCCCATCAAACACTCCCAGCACAGATATAGCACGGACTTAGGTACAGGGTAGAGCTTGCTCTTCTCCGTCCCCATCAAACACTCCCAGGACAGGTACAGCACGTGGTTAGATACAGACTAAATCTCCCTCTACACTCTCCCCATCAAACACTCCCAGCACAGATATAGCACGGACTTAGATACAGGGTAAAGCTTGCTCTTCTCCGTCCCCATTAAACACTCCCAGGACAGGTACAGCACGGCGTTAGATACAGAGTAAATCTCCCTCTACACTGTCCCCATCAAACACTCCCAGGACAGGTACAGCACGGGGTTAGATACAGAGTAAAGCTCCCTCTACACTATCCCCATCAAACACTCCCAGGGCAGGTACAGCACGGGGTTAGATACAGAGTAAAGCGCCCTCTACACTGTCCCCATCAAACACTACCAGGACAGGTACAGCACGTGGTTAGATACAGAGTAAATCTCCCTCTACACTGTCCCCATCAAACACTCCCAGGACAGGTACAGCACGGGGTTAGATACAGAGTAAATCTCCCTCTACACTGTCCCCATCAAACACTCCCAGGACAGGTACAGCACGGGGTTAGATACAGAGTAAATCTCCCTCTACACTGTCCCCATCAAACACTCCCAGGACAGGTACAGCACGGGGTTAGATACAGAGTAAAGCTCCCTCTACACTATCCCCATCAAACACTCCCAGGGCAGGTACAGCACGGGGTTAGATACAGAGTAAAGCGCCCTCTACACTGTCCCCATCAAACACTACCAGGACAGGTACAGCACGTGGTTAGATACAGAGTAAATCTCCCTCTACACTGTCCCCATCAAACACTCCCAGGACAGGTACAGCACGGGGTTAGATACAGAGTAAATCTCCCTCTACACTGTCCCCATCAAACACTCCCAGGACAGGTACAGCACGGGGTTAGATACAGAGTAAATCTCCCTCTACACTGTCCCCATCAAACACTCCCAGGACAGGTACAGCACGGGGTTAGATACAGAGTAAAGCTCCCTCTACACTGTCCCCATCAAACACTCCCAGGACAGGTACAGCACGGGGTTAGATACAGAGTAAAGCTCCCTCTACACTGTCCCCATCAAACACTCCCAGGACAGGTACAGCACGGAGTTAGATACAGAGTAAAGCTCCCTCTACACTGCCCACAAAATGGCTGCTCATACCAAGATGGTTGTGCATGATGAAATTGTGCCGTTGATGTCAAGCTGAGCGGATTATAATCGGGGCGGTCGCTGGAAGACGAGGAGATTGACCCCCACCCGGAGCCTTCCAATGTCGACCAGTTTTATGACAGATTCTCTCTCTGTTTCTTTTGTCTGTCTTCAAATCTTGATCATTCCCTATTTTTCCCATCTGCCCGTCCCCCTTTCCGATGGAATTTTCTTTGTGCTCCCGCTCTCCCTTCTCCTCATCGGTCTCCGGTTTTCTCATGCTTTTCTTTTTCCGCTCGCTCCCTCCTGTTGTGTCCTCCTCCCACAACCCCCACCCTCCCCCCACCCGCACCGCCACCCTCCCCCACCTCAACCCCTCCAGTCCTCCACTTCCTCCTGGACAACAAGTGGGGCTTTTGCCGGGACCGTCTGATCGTCAGCAAGGACCAGCGGGCTGTCCGGAGTGTTGCCGGGATCCCCATGCTCTTCGCCGCCGAGCCCATCATGACCAGTTGCCACCTGTCCATTGACCTGGTCATCGGTGACGTGGCACTGACCCAAGGCAAGCATTACTGGGCGTGCTCTGTCGACCCCAGCTCCTACCTGGTGAAGGTTGGCATCGGGTTAGAGAGCAAACTCCTCGAGTGGTTCCAAGTGCCCCAGGATGTGGTCAGCCCCAGGTATGGAAACACCGCCACCATCCCATCGTTCACCCATTTCACCCCCATTTCCACCCGCCGCCAGCCGGACCGGTTTCTGGGCCATGGTGAGTCCTCCATCCTCCATCGCTCATCCCGCAGGAGATTCATTCGATCGGCGGCGCCTCTCTCCCAACCACCCCCCCGCTTACACTCGTGAATCCCCTCCATGGGCTGGATTCCTCCTCGCACCCCCCCCCGCCCCCCCCCCCCACTCCCATGCCCTTCCACCACCCCCCACCTCCCCCACCGCGCAACCTAGGCTTGGCTGAGTGGCACCACTGGTGCGCCAACCTGGTCACGCCCGTAGATGTGCCAGCTGTGCCAGAATCCCGGGTTGAGAAGTGTGGGGGAGGTGGGGGATGGGGGTGTGGTGGCGCATAACCGTCAAGCTGGCGAAACCCTGACCTTCGAACCCCGGAAAGGAATGACCCTGAGGGTCGAGCTCCAGCGCGGGAGGAGGAGGCTTGGCCAATCGGGGGCCGAGGGCCTCTTCAGGCTAGCGGGATCGCATCCTCCCCCCACCACCACCACCACCACCCCATCCCTGCAGTCCCTCCCCTGGTGCCCCGTGAACACTGTGGGTGTCAGCGGAGGGGGTCTCTCTCTCTCTCTGTCCCAATGTTCTTCCACAGGGCCCTTAATTGGCACTGTCGGTATACAGAGAATGATCGCTCTGCGGGTCCTCACCCCTCGACCCCTACTTTACTCAGTTGACGACAAAGCAACGTAGCTACTCAACTGGAGGCCTGGGGGCCTTCCAAGAAACCCCACTCTGGGGCCTAGCCCCATTCTCGGGCCTAGCCTCATGCTGGGGCCTAGTCCCAGTGGATGAGGCCTGTAGTTAGGGATTAGACGTCAAAGTTTGCGATCTTTTGGTTCGATGTGGGGATTGATCAGGGGGGAGAAGGCCTTGGACCTTCATATCGTGTGTGTGTGTGTGTGTGTGTGTGTGTGTGTCGATTGGTGGGGTGGCAGACGTGGTGGTGATTGGAGGTGCAAGTCTGAAGCTGGAGTTCTGTTCCAGAGGCCTAAATCTGGGGCCTACCCTTCAAGTTGAAGCCCAAGGCCAGCCTCGATCGTGTTGAATGGGGGCAGCAGGCTCGATGGGCCGAATGGCTAATGCCTGCTCCTGTTTCTGGTGTCCTTGTGACCCGGGCCCTCAGTGGACCCTCCAGTTGGGAGGAGATGTACACACAGGCCGGTACCTATGCTCCCCAGGCTCCCAGCCCAGGAACATTGGATCCAGGAGATCGGTTGGGAGTCTGAGTGAGTTTGCCTCCTCTGTATACCAGGCCTCTCTGATACCAGCCCAGTTTTCCCCTCCACTATCTCCCCCACCGCCTCCCTCCTCCTACATCCCTTCCCTCCACCCTGCCCTCCTCTCCCTCGTCCCTTACCGCTCCCTTCCTCTCCTCCTCCCCACTCTCCCTTCTCCCATACCCCTCACCTCCTCCACTGCCCCTCTTCCCTCTCTTGCCCTCGCCCTCTTCCTTTACCCCTCTGCTCCCCCTCCTCCCCTCCTCTCCTCCCCTTGCCCTCCTCCCTAGCCCCTCCCCTCCTCCCCTCTCTCTCCTCCTTTTCCTTCCCCTCCTCCCTTTCCCCTCCTCCCTTACGCCTCCCTAGCTCCTCCCCTCCTCTCCCTCTCCTCCTTTTCCTTCCCCTCCTCCCCTCCCTTTCCCCCTCTTCCCCTTCCCTTCCCCTCCTCCCCTCCCTCTCCCCCTCTTCCCTTACTCCCCTCCCTTCCTTCACACCCCACCTCCTCCATTCTCCCCTTACCCTTCCTCTACCCTTCTTCCCTACTCCCTCCATCTTGCCCCCGCTTCCCTTCCCACACCTCCACTATCTCTCCTCCCTTCCTCCTCCTTCGCTATCTCTCTCCCCCTGCCCTCCCTTTGCTCCTCCTTTCCACCTCCTTTCCCTCCCCCCTCCCCCCACCGTCCAAGTGCCCAAGCAACCCCAGTTGAAGAGGGAAGCTAACCCCAAAGGGCAAAGGTCAGGAAGACCAGCCATGTTGGGCCTTGGTGAAGCTCTGTCTCCAAGTCCTCCTCCTCCCACCCCCCCCTCACCCATTACCTCTGAAAAGGGAAGCAGTCAACCCCTGAACTTCGAACCTCTGCACCTCAACCTAGTCCCACATCTATAATTTTGCCCCATCAGTGAAAGATATTCACCCTCTGAAGGCATCAGCTCTAAGCACCATGCCCTGGTGCTTGCTGGTACAGAGGACTCTGGATCATGATCAGCAGAGATGGAATCGTGCTGGATTTTACTTGTGCTGTCTGTCTCAATCCACACCAAGTGTTGCATTCATCCGCTGAGGCACTGGGAGCAACAATCGATCCCTGTTGTAATTAATTTTTGAGTGAGTAATGACACCCTTGTGTCAGTGGCTATGTTGAGGGGGGCAAGACTTAGAGCAAACAGAATCACTTTCAACAGAGTCTGTATGAACTGCAGCAAACAGTCTACAGTCTATTTAAACAGTGTCTCCAAACTACAGCAGTCTACAGTGTATATTTAAACTGTGCACTATTGCAAACAGTCTACAGAGTCCATTTAAACAGTGCAGTGCAGCAAAGTCTACAGTGTCTATTTAAACAGTGTCACAAAACTACAGCAGTCTACAAGTCTAAACAGTACAGTAAACTGTCTACAGATTCTATTTAAGCTACACACTTCAGCAGTCTACAGAGTCTATTTAAACTGTGCACTATAGCAAACAGTCTACAGAGTCCATTTAAACAGTGCAGTGCAGCAAAGTCTACAGTGTCTATTTAAACAGTGTCTCAAAACTACAGCAGTCTACAAGTCTATTTAAACAGTACAGTACAACAAACAGTCTACAGATTCTATTTAAGCTACACACTACAGCAGTCTACAGAGTCTATTTAAACAGTGCACAATAGCAAATAATCTACAGTCTATTTAAACAATACACTACAGCAAACAGCTTACAGAGCCTACTTAAACAGTGCATTAAAGTGAACAGCCTACAGAGTTTATTTAAACCGCATACTACAGCAATCTACAATGTCTAGTTAAACAACAATCTACAGCAAACAGCCTACAGAGTCTATTTAAATTGCACATTACAGCTATCTACAGTATCAATTTAAACAGCACTCTACAGCAAACAGCCTACAGAATCTATTTTAAACTGCACACTACAGCAATCTACACAGTCTATTTAAACAGCATACTACAGCAAACAGCCTACAGAATCTATTTAAACTGCGCACTACAGCAGTCTACACAGTCTATTTAAACAGTGTACTACAGCAAACAGCCTAAGAATCTATTTAAACTGCGCACTAGAGCAAACAATTTAAAGAGTCTATTTAAATTGTGCATGATAGCAAACAGCCTACAGGGTCTATTTAAACTGTGTACTATAGCAAACAGTCTACCTAATCTATTTAAACAGCGCACTATAGGAAACAGTCTACAGAATCTATTTAAACAGCGCACTACAGCAAACAGTCTACAGAATCTATTTAAACAGTGCACTACAGCAAACAGTATACAGAGTCTACTTAATTGGTACACTTTAGCAAACAGCCTACAGGGTCTATTTAAATGTCACATTACAGCAATTGAGAGCCTATTTAAACAGCACTCCACAGCAAACAGTCCACAGAGTCTAGTTAAAGAGAGTGCCTTCGAACTGCAGCAATCGCCGGAATTATCTGGCCCCTCCCCCTCACGGGATCTCCTGATCCCATCCGAAGGCAGTGGATTTTTGAATGGCTCGTCACGTTTCCTGACCCCGCCCCTCCCCCCAGCCCCCACAACTTCGCCGCGCCTGGGACGGGAAATTCCGCCCAGACGTTCCCCCGACCATAGCAGGATAACTTCCCCCCGGCCGAACGTAGTCAGTGGAGGATGGTAGCCAAATCCGATTGAGGTGACAACGGTGAGGCCGCGAGGTGTGACTGGCGCGGAGGATGACACGATTGACCTCGCCCAGGGGGTATCGCCTCCCCCCCCCAACCCCCGGCAGCATCGCTTACTCCTTTACCCCTCTCTCTTGTTGTTGTGCCGATTGTGTTGCAGGTACGACCCCGACAGCGGGCATGACAGTGGGGCCGAAGATGCCACCGTCGACGCCGCGCCGCCCTATGCCTTCTTGACCATAGGGATGGGCAAGGTCCTGCTGCCCCAGGGCTCCCCCCTGCCGGTCCGGGACCCAGCCGGGGGCACCGCCCCCCTTCCCTCGCGGCTGGGGGTCTGCCTGGACTACGAGAGGGGGCGGGTGGCCTTCTACGATGCGGTGTCCTTCCGGAGCCTGTGGGAGTGCGGGGTGGACTGCAGCGGGCCCGTCTGCCCGGCCTTCTGCTTCGTGGGAGGGGGTGCCCTCCACCTCCAGGAGCTGGTGGCCACCAGACCTGAGCAGAAGGCCGTCAACTGCGCCACGCACAAAGGTGAGTGAGTCGGCAAACCCGTGCCAGAGTCCCCCGGGGTCAAACCTGTGCCCCCTCCCCTCAGTGAGTCACCCCCCCGAGCCCCTCCCCTCGGTGAGTAACACCCCCCCCCCCCCCGAGTTTACCCCTCGGTGAGTAACACCCCCCCCGAGCCCCTCCCCTCGGTGAGTAACACCCCCCCCCTGAGTTTACCCTCGGTGAGTAACACCCCCCCAGAGCCCCTCCCCTCGGTGAGTAACACCCCCCCCGAGCCCCTCCCCTCGGTGAGTAACATGCCCCCCCGAGCCCCTCCCCTCGGTGAGTCACTCCCCCCTGAGCCCCTCCCCTCGGTGAGTAACACCCACACCCGAGCCCCGCTCCTCAGTGAGTCAAGCCCCCGAGCCCCTCCCCTCGGTGAGTAACAACCCCCCCGAGTTTTCCCCTCGGTGAGTAACACCCCCCGCGAGCGCCTCCCTTCGGTGAGTAACACGCCCCCCCGAGCCCCTCCCCTCGGTGAGTCACTCACACCGAGCCCCGCCCCTTGGTGAGTCACGCCCCTGAGCTCCTCCCCTCGGCGAGTCACCCCCCCACTGAGTCCCTCCCCTCAGTGAGTCACTCCCCACTGAGCCCCTCCCCTCAGTGAGTCACTCCCCACTGAGCCCCTCCCCTCGGTGAGTCACTCCCCCCTGAGCCCCTCCCCTCGGTGAGTCACCCCCCCAAGCCCCTCCCCTCAGTGAGTCACGCCCCCCTGAGCCCCTCCCCTCGGTGAGTCACCCCCCCCCAAGCACCTCCCTATCTCTGTAACCTCCTCCAGCCCCTACACCCCTCCCTATCTCTGTAACCTCCTCCAGTCCCTACAGCCCTCCCTATCTCTGTAACCTCCTCCAGCCTCTACACCCCTCCCTATCTCTGTAACCTCCTCCAGCCCCTACAACCCTCCCTATCTCTGTAACCTCCTCCTCCAGCCCCTACACCCCTCCCTATCTCTGTAACCTCCTCCAGCCCCTACTCCCCTCCCTATCTCTGTAACCTCCTCCAGCCCCTACACCCCTCCCTATCTCTGTAACCTCCTCCAGCCCCTACTCCCCTCCCTATCTCTGTAACCTCCTCCAGCCCCTACACCCCTCCCTATCTCTGTAACCTCCTCCAGCCCCTACACCCCTCCCTATCTCTGTAACCTCCTCCAGCCCCTACACCCCTCCCTATCTCTGTAACCTCCTCCAGCCCCTACACCCCTCCCTATCTCTGTAACCTCCTCCAGCCCCTACACCCCTCCCTATCTCTGTAACATCCTCCAGCCCCTACACCCCTCCCTATCTCTGTAACATCCTCCAGCCCCTACACCCCTCCCTATCTCTGTAACCTCCTCCAGCACCTACACCCCTCCCTATCTCTGTAACATCCTCCAGGCCCTACACCCCTCCCTATCTCTGTAACCTCCTCCAGCCCCTACACCCCTCCCTATCTCTGTAACATCCTCCAGCCCCTACACCCCTCCCTATCTCTGTAACCTCCTCCAGCACCTACACCCCTCCCTATCGCTGTAACCTCCTCCTCCAGCCCCTACACTCCTCCCTATCTCTGTAACCTCCTCCAGCCCCTACACCCCTCCCTATCTCTGTAACCTCCTCCAGCAGCTACACCCCTCCCTATCTCTGTAACCTCCTCCAGCCCCTACACCTCTCCCTATCTCTGTAACCTCCTCCAGCACCTACACCCCTCCCTATCTCTGTAACCTCCTCCAGCCCCTACACCCCTCCCTATCTCTGTAACCTCCTCCAGCACCTACACCCCTCCCTATCTCTGTAACCTCCTCCAGCCCCTACACCTCTCCCTATCTCTGTAACCTCCTCCAGCACCTACACCCCTCCCTATCTCTGTAACCTCCTCCAGCCCCTACACCCCTCCCTATCTCTGTAACATCCTCCAGCCCCTACACCCCTCCCTATCTCTGTAACCTCCTCCAGCACCTACACCCCTCCTTATCTCTGTAACCTCCTCCAGCCCCTACACCCCTCCCTATCTCTGTAACATCCTCCAGCCCCTACACCCCTCCCTATCTCTGTAACCTCCTCCAGCACCTACACCCCTCCCTATCTCTGTAACCTCCTCCAGCCCCTACACCCCTCCCTATCTCTGTAACATCCTCCAGCCCCTACACCCCTCCCTATCTCTGTAACCTCCTCCAGCCCCTACACCCCTCCCTATCTCTGTAACCTCCTCCAGCCCCTACACCCCTCCCTATCTCTGTAACCTCCTCCAGCCCCTACACCCCTCCCTATCTCTGTAACATCCTCCAGCCCCTACACCCCTCCCTATCTCTGTAACCTCCTCCAGCCCCTACACCCCTCCCTATCTCTGTAACCTCCTCCAGCCCCTACACCCCTCCCTATCTCTGTAACCTCCTCCAGCCCCTACACCCCTCATCTCTGTAACCTCCTCCAGCCCCTACAACCCTCCCTATCTCTGTAACCTCCTCCAGCCCCTACACCCCTCCCTATCTCTGTAACATCCTCCAGCCCCTACACCCCTCCCTATCTCTGTAACCTCCTCCAGCACCTACACCCCTCCCTATCTCTGTAACATCCTCCAGCCCCTACACCCCTCCCTATCTCTGTAACCTCCTCCAGCCCCTACACCCCTCCCCATCATTGTAACCTCCTCCAGCCCCTACACCCCTGCCTATCTCTGTAACCTCCTCCAGCCCCTACACCCTCCCTATCTCTGTAACCTCCTCCATCCCCTACACCCCTCCCTATCTCTGTAACCTCCTCCATCCCCTACACCCCTCCCTATCTCTGTAACCTCCTCCAGCCCCTACACCCCTCATCTCTGTAACCTCCTCCAGCCCCTACACCCCTCCCTATCTCTGTAACCTCCTCCAGCCCCTACACCCCTCCCTATCTCTGTAACCTCCTCCAGCCCCTACACCCCTCCCTATCTCTGTAACCTCCTCCAGCCCCTACACCCCTCCCTCAGTGAGTCACTCCCCCCTGAGCCCCTCCCCTCGGTGAGTCACTCCCCCCTGAGCCCCTCCCCTCCGTGAGTCACTCCCACTGATCCCCTCCCATCGTTGAGTCACTCACCCCGAGCCCCGCCTCTCACTGAGTAACCCCCCCCCGAGCCCCTCCCCTCGGTGAGTCACCCCCCCGGAGCCCCTCCCCTCAGTGAGTCACTCCCCCGAGCCCCTCCCCTCGGCGAGTCACCCCCCACTGAGCCCCTCCCCTCGGTGAGTCAACCCCCCGAGTCCCTCCCCTCGTTGAGTCAACCCCCCGAACCCCTCCCCTCGGTGAGTCACTCCCCCCTGAGCCCCTCCCCTCAGTGAGTCACCCCCCCGAGTCCCTCCCCTCGTTGAGTCAACCCCCCCGAGCCCCTCCCCTCGGCGAGTCACCCCCCACTGAGCCCCTCCCCTCGGTGAGTCAACCCCCCGAGTCCCTCCCCTCGTTGAGTCAACCCCCCGAACCCCTCCCCTCGGTGAGTCACTCCCCCCCGAGCCCCTCCCCTCGGCGAGTCACCCCCCCGAGTCCCTCCCCTCGTTGAGTCAACCCACCGAACCCCTCCCCTCGGTGAGTCCCGCCCCCCTGAGCCCCTCCCCTCGGTGAGTCACTCCCCCCTGAGCCCCTCCCCTCGGTGAGTCACCCTCACTGAGACCCTCCCCTCGCTGTGTCACTCCCCCCTGAGCCCCTCCCCTCGGTGAGTCACCCTCACTGAGCCCCTCCCCTCGGTGAGTCACCGTCCCCTCCCCTCGGTGAGTCACCGTCCCCCCGAGACACTCCACTCAGTGAGTCACTCCCCCCTGAGCCCCGCCCCTCGGTGAGTCACGCGCCCTGAGCCCCTCCCCTCGTTGAGTCACTCACCCCTGAGCCAATCCCTTCGGTGAGTCACTCACCCCTGAGTCCCAACCCTCGGTGAGTCACCGCCCCTGAGCACCTCCCCTCGGTGAGTCACCCCCACTGAGACCCTCCCTTCAGTGAGTCACTCCCCCCTGAGCCCCGCCCCTGTGTCAGTAACACCCACCCCTGAGCCCCTCCCCTCAGTGAGTCACTCCCCCCTGAGCCCCTCCCCTCAGTGAGTCACTACCCCCTGAGCCCCTCCCCTCAGTGAGTCACCCCCCCGGAGCCCCTCCTCTCAGCGAGTCACTCCCCCGAACCCCTCCCCTCGGTGAGTCACTCCCCCCGAGCCCCTCCCCTCAGTGAGTCACCCCCCCCAAGCACCTCCCTATCCCTGTAACCTCCACCAGACCCTACACCCCTCCCTATCCCTGTAACCTCCTCCAGCCCCTACACCCCTCCCTATCTCTGTAACCTCCTCCAGACCCTACACCCCTCCCTATCTCTGTAACCTCCTCCAGCCCCTACACCCCTCCCTATCTCTGTAACCTCCTCCAGCCCCTACACCCCTCCCTATCTCTGTAACCTCTTCCAGTCACTACACCCCTCCCTATCTCTGTAACCTCCTCCAGACCCTACACCCCTCCCTATCTCTGTAACCTCCTCCTGTCCCTACAACCCTCCCTATCTCTGTAACCTCCTCCAGCCCCTACACCCCTCCCTATCTCTGTAACCTCCTCCAGACCCTACACCCCTCCCTATCTCTGTAACCTCCTCCAGACCCTACACCCCTCCCTATCTCTGTAACCTCCTCCAGCCCCTACACCCCTCCCTATCTCTGTAACCTCCTCCTGCCCCGACACCCCTCCCTATCTCTGTAACCTCCTCCTGCCCCTACACCCCTCCCTATCCCTGTAACCTCCTCCAGCCCCTACACCCCTCCCTATCCCTGTAACCTCCTCCAGCCCCTACACCCCTCCCTATCCCTGTAACCTCCTCCAGCCCCTACACCCCTCCCTATCCCTGTAACCTCCTCCAGCCCCTACACCCCTCCCTATCTCTGTAACCTCCTCCAGACCCTACACCCCTCCCTATCCCTGTAACCTCCTCCAGCCCCTACACCCCTCCCTATCCCTGTAACCTCCTCCAGCCCCTACACCCATCCCTATCTCTGTAACCTCCTCCAGACCCTACACCCCTCCCTATCCCTGTAACCTCCTCCAGACCCTACACCCCTCCCTATCCCTGTAACCTCCTCCAGCCCCTACACCCCTCCCTATCTCTGTAACCTCCTCCAGACCCTACACCCCTCCCTATCTCTGTAACCTCCTCCAGCCCCTACACCCCTCCCTATCTCTGTAACCTCCTCCAGCCCCTACACCCATCCCTATCCCTGTAACCTCCTCCAGCCCCTACACCCCTCCCTATCCCTGTAACCTCCTCCAGCCCCTACACCCCTCCCTATCCCTGTAACCTCCTCCAGCCCCTACACCCCTCCCTATCCCTGTAACCTCCTCCAGCCCCTACACCCCTCCCTATCCCTGTAACCTCCTCCAGCCCCTACACCCCTCCCTATCTCTGTAACCTCCTCCAGACCCTACACCCCTCCCTATCCCTGTAACCTCCTCCAGCCCCTACACCCCTCCCTATCCCTGTAACCTC